>NW_019266465.1:21445-24259 GCF_002742605.1 Olea europaea var. sylvestris | reverse complement strand
CAAAGATCGATTGAATAAGATGGTGGTGGAGTAGGAGGCCAAGTCCACTTTTGAGCTCAAGCTTCTTGATGATAACAAAGCCCTCAAGGTGTGGGAGGAGAGGGCTACTAAGAGAGTGACCACTGAGAAGAAGAAAGCTGAAGAAGAATGCACTCCAGCAAATGAAGCTGAGAAGAGGGTTGAGATTGCAACAAAGTGGGCAGAACATGTAGATGCTAGTGCTGTTAAAGCTGTGGAGGCCTGGAGGGCCTCCTTTGAGTTCGACGCTCTCGTCCAAGATGCCTATGTGGTTGCCTTGGAAGAACTGATCAAGCATGTTGGTGGGGAGAGGCCAGACTTCGATAAAGCCTTCTTAGTAGATGCCCTGGGGAAGTAGAAGGAAGAGTTGTGGAAGCTGTCAAAGGCAGTGAAAGTTCGTATCTCCCCTACTAAAGATGACGTTAAGGAGAATACCCATGATCCTCGAGACCTTCCTGCTCCTTAAACCCCCACCTTCCTAGTTCCTTTTCGAACACTGTTCCTTTGTTAGCTAGTTGTTTGATAAGTTCGATATATAATAGTATACTATTGATCTGCAAATTTTGAATGTGCTGATCACTTGGACTTTCTTTTCCCATTATTGCAATTGTTCTTACGCATATGTCTATATTATATATTTACACACCTATTTATATCTACGTGTATTTTTATTATATTGTCAGAGCATGGCAGTGAGGAACATATCTAAGCTTTGTTGCATATGCAGGCTTAGTTCGTTCCGTATGCAACCTGTCGTGGGTTATGAGAAAGAATCTGTCTAAGTGTTGCAGCACATGTAACCTAAGCTCTTCTTGCGAATAGCAAGTTGGTAGGGCTTTCTTTGTGAGGAATTTTACCGAGTGTTGCAGCACTTGCAACCTTAGCTTGGTTCTGAAATATGCTCATAAATAAGATATCTTTTTATTATTGACACCGTGACTAAGGGCTTACATAGTAGGCTTTTTTTTTTTTTTTTTTTTTTTTTTTTTTTTTTTAGGTTTTTTTTTTTTTTTTTTTTTTTTTTATACTGATAATACTGTCTTAGATGCTCAGCATTCCAAGGATGGGACAGTGGTCTCCCGGCCAAATCTTCTAATTTGTGGGCTACATTAGGTAGTATTTTGGTGACCTTATAGGGTCCGTTCCAGTTGAGGCCCAAAGATCCTGATCCAACGTTCCTCGTGGCGATGAAGATTCTTCGTAGGACTTGGGACCTCGCCTCGGAACTCCATTTTTGCACCTTTTGGTTATAGCATCTAGAGTTGCGTTGTTTGTAGACGACATTTCTGAGCTCAACCTTATTTCTCCTCTCTTCCACTAGGTCATTTCCTTGCGAAGGGCCATTTAATTTTCTTCATCGTCGTAAGCAACTATACGAAATGATTGAAATTTGATTTAAGTGGAATTACAACTTCTACGTCAAAGGTTAGGAAAAACGGTGTTTCACTTGTGCTGGTTCTCGTGATGATACGGTAAGACCACAACATGTTGGGGGGTTCTTCAGCCATCCTTCTTTAATGCATCAAGCTTTGCCTTCAACGTGTGTTTGATGATTTTGTTGATGGATTCAACTTGGCCATTAGCTTGTGGATATTTTGGTGTGGAAAAGTGCTTCTTGATGTCGAACTCTTTACGAAAATTTGCAAATCGAGCATTGTTGAACTGTTTTTCATTGTCGATGACGATGGTGTGAGGTATTCCACACAGGCATATGATGAACTTCCAGAAAATGTCAGTTGTCTTTTGCTCGGTGATTTTGGCGAGTGGTTTAGCCTTGGCCCACTTGATGAAATAATACGCTGTTACGATGGCAAATGCTACCCTCCTTTCTCGATGGGCATAGGTTTGATAAGGTCAACCCCCTACTTTGCAAAGGGCCATGGGGAAAACACGGAGTTAAGCTCATGTGGTGACTTTTTGATGAAGGAAACAAGGTGTTGACACTTATCACATTTTCTTACAAACTCAAGGGCATCCCGTCTTATGGTAGGCTAAAAGTATCTTTAGCGCAAGATGTGGGCCAAAAATTGTCCGTTGGAGTGGTTCCCACACATCCCTTCATGCACCTACTGCAGAGCATACTGCACTTTTTGTTTAAACATCTTAGTAAAGGGATGGAATAGCCTCGCTTGTAGAGGATGTTTTTCAATCAAAGTGTACCTTGCCACCCTAATTCAGAGCTTTCTTGGCTCAATGGAGTTCTCAGGGCAGGTTCCGATTTTTAAGTGTGAGACGATTTCATCTAACCAGGTTGGTTCATGATCGATCACCATAAGAGTTGCCTCGATTAATTCATTGGCAGGTTGTGAGATCTTTCCTACAGGGATGCTGTTATAGTCCTCTATCCCTTCGCTGATAGCCAAACGGGCCAATGCATCAATGGACTGTTATGAGACTTTGGGATCTGCCTGACCTGAACAAATTTGAAATCTTTAAGTTTCCTTTTAACAACTTAGAGGTAGCCATCCATCATTTCTGCTTTCGTTCGATATGTACAATTGATTTGGTTGACCACTAGTTGGGAGTCACTGCGCACAATCAAGCGGGAAATTCCTAATCCTTTGGCCATTCTTACTTTGGCAATCATGGCCTCGTATTTGGCTTCGTTGTTAGAAGTCTTGATTTCGAAACGTAGGGCTTCGAAAAATAGTCGAAGATCTGGGCTGATTATGGCAACGCCCACCCCAAATTAGACTTCGGTTAATGAGCTCTTCTTGGGACTTCTTGAAATAAGGGACTTCTGTGGCGGCTTTTCTTAGCGTTCGATGCTGAACTCCGCCACAACGTCGAAGAGAG
>NW_019266465.1:16888-18040 GCF_002742605.1 Olea europaea var. sylvestris | reverse complement strand
CCAAGTCATTCCAATTTCTTACATACCTTTGGTGTAACCTCCTGAACCATTTTTGAGCCTTCTCTCCCAATGTCAATAGGAAAGCTCGGTACATGATGTCATCATTTACCCTTTGCAGTTCCATCCACGTGGTGTATTTTTCGAGGTGACTAAGTGGATCTCATTTTTCTTCATACGCGGTTATTTGGGATATCTTCAATTTCTCTGGGAGAGGTTCGGTGAGAATGTCTTCGGCAAAGGAGGAGTGTCTTTTGGTGAGACACTCTTCCGCCCCTCCTTTGTTTTTAGCTTCAAGGTCGAAAATGCATTTTTTCAAGGCGTTCATTTCAGGTCTTGCTTGCTCAAATGGGCGCTTTGCGTCTAGTTCAGCATGCTCTTGTACAAAGGTTAGGAAGTGCGGGATACCTAATCTGTCGAACATGCTCCCTGCCTTCTTGGCGACTGGTTCCATCGCTGGGGCTTGGCTCCTGACTTCGTCAGCGCGACTTTTGGAAGATTTCATTTTGGAAAAATGGAGAGGTATTCTGGTGGAAAGTCGTCTAGGCCTTGTCCAGTATGGGATTCCCCTTCCGTTTCTTCTGGGAATGTGTTAGCCTAGTCTCGTTCTAATTGACTGACTGCCTTTGTTAGCCTTTCAATGGCCTCCCTTATTGCTGTCACTTGTGGGTTGCCTATCTCATTTTGATCTTGCCTGCCTGGGAAACTTTGTGGGGGCATCAGTTTCATTTGGGCGAGTGTAAGATAGATTTCCCGATGTGGAACTATGGTTCATAACTTTTGTTTTTAGTTATATTTTCATGGGATGATGGGTCTGCTTTGCACAAGACAGTCCTACTTTTAGCGCTAAGTTGTTGACTTCCATAATCTTAAAGACTATTATGAGCTAACTTTTTGTTCTTTTGGGGAATCCCTCCTTTGTGTTGATTCCCTTCTCATGGGGATGACTCCTTACTATTTATTGGAAGCTTCTAGTCGAAATAGTGTCACGTCAATCAAATCAGCTGCGGTGATAAGCTATGATAATGCACTGTCGATCCTCCCTTTGATTGGATGACGAGGTCGACAGCCGCCTTTTTAATGTTCCCTTGAGTAATGATGACATACCATGGGTGAGGGAACTATGGTAGTCAGTTGGTGGAATTAGATGGTGCT
>NW_019266465.1:0-6265 GCF_002742605.1 Olea europaea var. sylvestris | reverse complement strand
TTGCTATGGTTTAGAAAAATTATTAGAGAGTAATTATTCTTGCTAGCCCAAGAAAGGAAAATCCTAGTTCTCTCAATTTTGTCATTTGTGTGGATTTTCATTGGAAGCTGGACAATTGGACAGCTGCGGATTGTAGAGTGTGATAGTTCGTGTTCAAAGATCAGCAAAGGAATTTGTAGAAATAGTCAAAGGTATTATTCTATTAAAGTTTCTATCTAAACACAAAGAAAATGCTTGGTGAGTGTTGAAATTTTGTTTAAATTCCGTTGTACATGTTAAATAATTTTCCAACGGTGCTATCAGAATCTATCTTGTGCTTGTTAGAAATTGTTTTTGTATTTTGGAACAATAAAAAATTGATTGCTTATTTATTTTCTTAAATATAGTAATTTAGAAAAATTAATTTTTTATGTTCAAAAATCTGTTTTTGAAAAGAAAATCAATTTTGGGTTGAAAATTCGGGTTGGAGACATGTGGCCTGGTGGCACCGGCACTCCTAGCAGCAGTCGTTGCCTGCATGCAAGCACGGAAAAGTGACAGCAGTACCGAGTGAAGTAGAGGACACTACAACAACAATGTTGGCTACCATGCTGTTGCACATGGCACCTTGCTCTTAGGTTGCTGCTGAAGTGCCACCACTGTACGACAGTAGCAACACACGTCGTGGAGGCTCCGGGCTATAGGCTGTGCCCCTTCAATGAGTTTAGGGTTTCTTGGTTTGGTTGTATTGAGTTTGGGGATGTGGGCCTTATATGAAATTTGTAAAATATCAGGCCCAGTTGCAATTATAGAAAAGGGGTCAAGTTGCAATTTTGAAATAAGGACCTACTCTGAAATTTATGAAATTGGAAGGTCTTGAATATAATTTTAAAAGTAGGAGTCAAATTGCAATTTTCAAAATAGTTTTGAATTTAAATTTGGAAATGGAACCTTGACCTAAATTGAATTTTATTTTATTTATGAGTTTTATCTTAAATTAAAATGTTAATTCAATTTAAATTAGACTTGGACTCTAATTTAGTATCTATTTCAAAATTTGATTTTAATTAAATTATCTACCATATAATATTCTTAAAATTATAGTTGGACTCTAATTTGGTGTTTAATTAGAATTTAATTTTAATTAAATTGTTTCACCCTAAAACTTTGAAATTAGAGTTATACTCTAATTTGGTATTGAATTAAAATTTGATTTTGACTAAATAAGTTCACCTTAATATCTTGGAATCAGAGTTGAACTCTAATATTGCTATTTAATTAAAATTTTATTTAAATTAAATTCAATTGCCTTAAGTTTTAAAATTAGAATTGGATTCTAATTTGATATTTCATGAAAATTTGATTTTAATTAAATAAGTTCGCCATGTAATTGTTGAATAGATATGGACTCTAATTCGGTGTTTTATTAAAATTTGATTTCAATTAAATAAACTTGCTAATTAGATTAATTGATTATTTCGATCCATTTGTCTAAATTCGTTTAAACGACCTTAATTGTTAGAAATTTGAAACATATATGCATATAAATATTATATAGGAAAACATTTATATGATAAATGTTCTATTTAGTGGATAATTATGGGCTTTAATTATGTGGATGTGTTGAATGGCTAGTTTTATTCTTGTTGTTTTATGGGCCTACGAGCTATTATTTATTTTGGACTTGAGAGTCCATTGAATGGTTAAAATGATGTCAAAATGCTGTTGATAAAAATGCATTTTTTTCTAAAGAATGGGGCTATTTGCATAGTAGGCCCTTGTTTGAGTCCCATTTTGGGGAAAATAATGAATTTTTGAATAGTACATTGATGAAAAATGTGTGGTTAAAAAATAAGAAAAAGTTTTGAATTTATGTGTAATATTATTTTATTGAAAAATGTGCGATTGAAATGATGTTATAATACTGTTAAAAAATACATTTTTTTTTAAAGAATGGGGCTCGAACAAGGGCTAGATGTATAATAAAACATATATCGTTAAAATATTAAATCATATTTATATTCATCTTCCATCATTATAATGAAAAATAAGAGTCCTAATTCAATCTCAGCTTATTAAATACATTCAAGACTAATATATTAGGGATATGTTTGACACTATAAAATATTTGATATTTCTGAATATTGGTTTCGACTTAACTAAATTTTTTCTTTTATTGAGTACACCGAAGGAGATAAATTCTAGATGTGTGTTAAACTAATACATAAGATTTATGAACATAATGTGTTGTCCTTTTAATGATCTGGGATTTTTGTAGAGATGCAATTGATCATAGTATTCACCTAAATATTTTACTAAGATTTGTTGAGTGCACTCAAGATGTTAATATAACGAATAAGATCCCGCCCACTAGAAGTCAAGTATGGATTCCATAAATTTATGCATGAGGGTTACAAATTTGAATTAAACAGAGAGAGTATTATTAATTTAATAAAAGATCATATTAAATTAATTGATGCATTATATATATTATTCTTTTACTTTTAGCCATTTATATTTATTGAATAATAAGTAACCATATGTATTTGAAAGGTATATTGGATGCTAACAATTAAACCAAATTTTCTTGATTATCACTATAATTTGAGAATTGTTCTCAAACATTAGAAAATTGGTTATAATCTTGAATAACCCCTTCCAGGGACATTTGTTGATGACTCAACTAATGAAGAGGTGGCCACTATAATAAAGACGGTGATGACGATAGTACTGCAACATGTATGATGCTTGCGACTACGTTACTTGAGTTACAAAAGCAACATAGGATTATAGATATTAACACATGATTTTTCATTTCAAAGAATTGTATGATTAATAATTATGTGTGGAAGAATATAAGACTTCTAAGCAACTATAATGGTGTGAAATGTCAGAGGAAACTTCAGTCAATGATCATGTACTGAAGATGATTGGCATTGAGAAGTTATCTCAATTGGATTTAGTCATGAACCATGAACTAAGTATTTACTTAGTTCTACAATCTCTGGTGATTCATAGCTAATTATGAATTTTGATATGAATAAACTTGAATGCACACTTATTGAGTTATATACACTTATTGAGTTATTGAATATGCTTAAGATTGTTAAACCTAATATCATAAATTGTAGTGGGTAACTCTTATCATCGATTCCTCTAAGGGTTGTAAGAGAAAGTTTAAATGATGCTTTAGGAAAGTATTCAAGATAGCTAAGACGGTCAAAGCGAAGAAGGGCAATAACAAATCTAATTACCTTCGTTATCATTTTGAAATATAGGTAATTGGAAGAAAAATTGCACGGTTTATGTCTACTTCATTTCGGTCCTCGACTCCCCTGTCATCAGGTCACCAACTTCGTTGACCTTCCAGCATTGGGCAGGCGTCATCCCCCATACATGGTCTTATGACTTTGCGGGAAATCGAATGGATTCGGTCTTATACATACACGAGGAAGGTAATCAAAAAAGAAAGAAGATGAGTTCTTCTTTCTTTTATCACAATCTCCTGGTCCCTGCAGAAAGGAAAAAAAATTTCACGCTCTTCCTTTCGGGAAGGGAGGATTAGGGAAATCCTCTTGATTTCAGTTTTCTCCAGACCTCCGGGAAAAGCATGAAAAAAAACAGCTCGAATGGTACGATCCCTCCGTCACCATAGGTAATTGGAAGAAAAATTGCACAGTTTATGTCTACTTCATTACTTTTATTGGGTATTAGATACAAGATTGTATTCGTATAAATATGTAGAAATAGAAATAAACCGCTATAAAAGGAAGAAATTGATCTGCACGTTAAAGATGAGCAAAGGTTACTACAATACCTGTAGGAGCATACTTATTATCATCGCCTTTAGGCTTAGTATTGTAATTAGAATAATGTTACTTTGTACCCACCATTACCAAAACATTAAATAGATTTTATATTTGTACATGAACTATTTTAATGTTAAAGATAATTGTTGTTCCCTTTTATTTTGATAAGATATTAATGGTTATGATAAATTACAAAAACAATATTTATATTCTAAATATGAGTATTCTATAATGTGAATAGAAATTGAGAGGCATAAAAGTGATAATCTTAATAATACCTGAATTTGGTATTGTAGACTTGGTCACATAAATGAAAATGCAATTCCAAAATTTCATAGAGATGTATATTTGGCATCAATTGATTTTGACTCATTTGACGAGTATGAATCATGCTAGTTAGATACAATGACCAAATCTCATTTTACTTGAAAGGAGAAAGGTCTGCATAATTATTAGCATAATACATAGTGATGTATATGGACTCATGTTAATTAACATTAGATGAGGTTTCTCTTCTTTCATCACACTTGGTTACGATTATTTCATAAATGGTCATGTATACTTGATGAAATTCAAGTATGAAACTGTTGAAGGTTCAAGGGATTCAAGTTAGAAGTAAAGAAATAGATAAGACTAAGATCAGATCAAGGTGGATAATATCTAAAAGGAAAGATTTTAAATTATTTAAAAGAGAATGAGATTCTCTCACAACGAACTTTGATATATACATCGCAATGAGGAATTGTATAGAATTAGATATAGTACAACTAATAACAAGCCATGCTAACATTCTAAAATTATTTTAGAGTCATACACAAATTACAACATGCTACACACTAAATCATATCTAATCTAAGTCTGTTGACAAAACTCTATACGGGTTATGTTATGGAAAGGCAAAAGGCCCATCTTTTCTCATATTAAAGTTTGAGATTGCGACGCTTATATGAAGTACACTAAATCGAATAAGTTTGAGTCTAAATTCAATAAATACATATTTGTGGGATATCCAAAAGAGATAATTGGATATCGATTCTATGATCCCATTGAGAAGAAAGTCTTCGTCTCAGGACAAATCATCTTCCTCGAAAAATAATTCATTTTAGGACAGGACGATGGGAGCAAAATAGAACTTGGAGGAGTTCAAGAATCCACAAATATAGTTGACCGAGTAAATAAACCTAAGTCTAATCCTACACCTGCTGAGGGCACATACTCTTGATTAGGAAGTAGGGACTTCTAAGGACATTTCAGCTCCACATAAATCTTGTAGAATTGTTCAACCTCCTAGAAATTACCAATCCATGATTACTAATCAGACATTATTAATCGAGGATGATGAACTTACTAGTTATGTAGAAACAAAGTCAAGTGTTGACTCAAAGCGATGGTAAGAGGCCATGGAATCCGAGATGAACTCGATGTATGTGAACAAGGTTTAGACCTTGATCGACCAGCCTGATAGGATAGAACCCATAGGTTGTAAATGGGTTTACACGACATGGTCGACATGGATGGAAACTTCTATACGTACAAAGCGAGGCTAATAACAAAAGATAACAAACAAAGACAATGAGTTAGCTTTGACGAAACCTTCTATCCTATAGCTATGCTAAACTCCATTCGGATTTTTCTTTTAATAGCTACATACCATGACTATGAGTTATGGCTAAAGAATGTTAAAATTGTATTCCTTGACGGGAACTTGCAAGAGAAAGTGTATATGACACGACTCGAAAGTTTTGAATCCAAGTATGTTTACAAGGTATGCAAGTTTGATCAATTCTTATATGGATTGAATCAAGCCTCTTGGTGCTGAAATTTTCGATTTGATGAAAGAGTCAAAAGGTTTGATTTGATCAACAACGAAGAAGATCCGTGTGTTTACAAGAAGATATTATGAGCATTGTAGTATTCCTAATATTATATGTAGATTACATATGAACAGGATATGACATCCTTACGTTTCAATCGTTGAAATTATGGTTTTAAAGGATTTTTTTATGAAAGATAAGGGAAAAGTAACTTGATCTATAGATGTTGATTTAGAAGATTGCTTAATACATCCCAACCTACATAGATAATGTTGAGAAGATTTTATATGGGAAAATAAACTGAGAGATTCACAGACACACTGATGCTGCTTCCAGCTAGAATAGAATGGTGGCAAATCACAATTAAGATATTGTTTACTCTTAATAATTGAGCGATTAGTTGGAAGTGTTCGTTCCAAATATAAAATAGCAGTTGATTCAATAACAGAATTCCAATACACTTTTGTTTTAGAAGCAGCAAAGAGTTGCTATGTGAATCAAGAAGTATATCTTTATCTTTTAGTTAAATTACAAACTTTTAACAAAACTAATAATTCACATATGGACTTATTATAGTAAACCATAATAATCACGGGAATAAAAGCACTCCCCAATATCAAGAAAAATCATTTCCTTAATAAGTAGAATCAAGAGTTACCTTAA
>NW_019266464.1:6928-7372 GCF_002742605.1 Olea europaea var. sylvestris | reverse complement strand
CTCAATTCTTCGTACGTCGACAATCCAAGCTTTCCAAATATGCAGGTGCTCATTCTTTCGAAAAATTGCCAAAATCCCGCGTACGTCACGATGAAGTTGTGAGTTCAATCCAAAACGGTCGGTAAATTTCCAAAAAGTACTTATGGTACCAAAACTGACACCGTGTGCAAAAGTTACACTCAATTCTTCGTCCGTCGACTCTCCAACCGTTCTAAATATGCGAGTCCTCATTCTTTCGAAAAATTGCCAAAAACCCTCGTACGTCACGACGAAGTGGTGAGTTCAATCCAAAACGGTTGCTACATTTTCAAAAAGTACTTATGGGCCCAAAACGGACACCGTGTGCAAAAGTTATGCTCAATTCTTCGTCCGCCGACTCTCCAAGCGTTCTAAATATCCAAGTGCTCATTCTTTTGAAAAATGGTCAAAATCCCTCTTACGTCA
>NW_019266464.1:0-6830 GCF_002742605.1 Olea europaea var. sylvestris | reverse complement strand
AACCCTCGTACGTCACGACGAAGTGGTGAGTTCAATCCAAAACGGTTGCTACATTTTCAAAAAGTACTTATGGGCCCAAAACGGACACCGTGTGCAAAAGTTAGGCTCAATTCTTCGTACGTCGACAATCCAAGCGTTCCAAATATACAGGTGCTCATTCTTTCGTAAAATTTCCAAAATCCCGCGTACGTCACAATGAAGTTGTGAGTTCAATCCAAAACGGTCGCTAAATTTCCAAAAAGTACTTATGGTAACAAAACTGACACCGTGTGCAAAAGTTACGCTCAATTCTTCATCCGCCGACTCTCCAACCGTTCTAAATATGCGAGTCCTCATTCTTTCGAAAAATTGCCAAAATCCCTCGTACGTCACGACGAAGTGGTGAGTTCAATCCAAAACGGTTGCTACATTTCCAAAAAGTACTTATGGGCCCAAAACGGACACCGTGTGCAAAAGTTACGCTCAATTCTTCGTACGCCGACAATCCAAGCGTTCCAAATATGCAAGTGCTCATTCTTCGAAAAAATGGCCAAAATCCCTCCTACGTCTCGACGAAGTGGTGAGTTCAATCCAAAACGGTCGCTACATTTCCAAAAAGTACTTATGGGCCCAAAACGGACACCGTGTGCAAAAGTTACGCTCAATTCTTCGTCCGTCGACTCTCCAAGCATTCTAAATATGCAAGTGCTCATTCTTTCAAAAGATGGGCAAAATCCCACTTACGTCACGAGGAAGTTGTGTGTTCAATCCAAAACGGTCGCTATATTTCCAAAAAGTACTTATGGGACCAAAACGGACACCATGTGCAAAAGTTACGCTCAATTCTTCGTCCGCCGACTCTCCAAGCGTTCTAAATATGTAAGTGTTAATTCTTTTGAAAAATGGTCAAAATCCCTCGTACGTCACGATGAAGTTGTGTGTTCAATCCAAAACGGTCGCTACGTTTCCAAAAAGTACTTGTGGGCCCAAAACGGACGCCATTTGCAAAAGTTACGCTCAATTCTTCGTCCGCCGACTCTCCAAGCGTTCTAAATATCCAAGTGCTCATTCTTTCGAAAAATGGTAAAAATCCCTCTTACGTCACGACAAAGTGATGAGTTCAATCCAAAACGGTCGCTACATTTCCAAAAAGTACTTATGGGCCCAAAATGGACACCGTGTACAAAAGTTACGCTCAATTCTTCGTACGCCGACAATCTAAGAGTTCCAAATATGCAGGTGCTCATTCTTTCGAAAAATCGCCAAAATCCCATGTACGTCACGATGAAGTTGTGAGTTCAATCCAAAACGGTCGCTAAATTTCCAAAAAGTACTTATGGGACCAAAACTGACACCGTGTGCAAAAGTTACGCTCAATTCTTCGTCCGCCGACTCTCCCACCGTTCTAAATCTGCAAGTGCTCATTCTTTCAAAAAATTGAAAAAATCCCACGTACGTCACGATGAAATTGTGAGTTCAATCCAAAACGGTCGCTACATTTTCAAAAAGTACTTATGGGACCAAAACGAACACCGTGTGCAAAAGTTACGCTCGATTCTTCGTCCACCGACTCTCCAACCGTTCTAAATATGCAAGTGCTCATTCTTTCAAAAAGTCACCAAAATCCCTCCTACGTCACAATGAAGTTGTGAGTTCAATCCAAAACGGTCGCTAAATTTCCAAAAAGTACTTATGGTAACAAAACTGACACCGTGTGCAAAAGTTACGCTCAATTCTTCGTCCGCCGACTCTCCAACCGTTCTAAATATGCGAGTCCTCATTCTTTCGAAAAATTGCCAAAATCCCTCGTACGTCACGACGAAGTGGTGAGTTCAATCCAAAACGGTTGCTACATTTCCAAAAAGTACTTATGGGCCCAAAACGGACACCGTGTGCAAAAGTTACGCTCAATTCTTCGTACGCCGACAATCCAAGCGTTCCAAATATGCAAGTGCTCATTCTTCGAAAAAATGGCCAAAATCCCTCCTACGTCTCGACGAAGTGGTGAGTTCAATCCAAAACGGTCGCTACATTTCCAAAAAGTACTTATGGGCCCAAAACGGACACCGTGTGCAAAAGTTACGCTCAATTCTTCGTCCGTCGACTCTCCAAGCATTCTAAATATGCAAGTGCTCATTCTTTCAAAAGATGGGCAAAATCCCACTTACGTCACGAGGAAGTTGTGTGTTCAATCCAAAACGGTCGCTATATTTCCAAAAAGTACTTGTGGGACCAAAACGGACACCATGTGCAAAAGTTACGCTCAATTCTTCGTCCGCCGACTCTCCAAGCGTTCTAAATATGCAAGTGTTCATTCTTTTGAAAAATGGCCAAAATCCCTCGTACGTCACGATGAAGTTGTGTGTTCAATCAAAAACGGTCGCTACGTTCCTAAAATGTACTTATGGGCCCAAAACGGACGCCATTTGCAAAAGTTACGCTCAATTCTTTGTTCGCCGACTCGCCAAGCCTTCTAAATATGCAAGTGCTCATTCATTTGAAAAATTGCCAAAATCCCGTGTACGTCACGATGAAGTTGTGAATTCAATCCAAAACGGCCGCTACATTTCCAAAAAGTACTTATGGGCCCAAAACGGACACCGTGTGCAAAAGTTACGATCAATTCTTCGTACGCCGACAATCCAAGCGTTCCAAATATGCAGGTGCTCATTCTTTCAAAAAATTGCCAAAATCCCGCGTACATCACGATGAAGTTGTGAGTTCAATCCAAAACGGTCGCTAAATTTCCAAAAAGTACTTATGGTACCAAAACTGACACCGTGTGCAAAAGTTACGCTCAATTCTTCGTCCGCCGACTCTCCAACCGTTCTAAATATGCGAGTCCTCATTCTTTCGAAAAATTGCCAAAATCCCTCGTACGTCACGACGAAGTGGTGAGTTCAATCCAAAACGGTTGCTACATTTTCAAAAAGTACTTATGGGCCAAAAACGGACAACGTGTGCAAAATTTATGCTCAATTCTTCGTACGTCGACAATCCAAGCGTTCCAAATATACAGGTGCTCATTCTTTCGTAAAATTGCCAAAATCCCGCGTACGTCACAATGAAGTTGTGAGTTCAATCCAAAACGGTCGCTACATTTCCAAAAAGTACTTATGGGCCCAAAACGGACACCGTGCGCAAAAGTTACGCTCAATTCTTCGTACGCCGACAATCCAAGCATTCCAAATATGGGGGTGCTCATTCTTTCGAAAAATGGCTAAAATCCCTCGTACGTCACGACGAAGTGGTGAGTTCAATTCAAAACGCAGGCTACATTTCCAAAAAGTACTTATGGGCCCAAAACGGACACCGTCTGCAAAAGTTACGCTCAATTCTTCGTTCGCCGACTCTCTAAGTGTTCTAAATATGCAAGTGCTCATTCTTTCAAAAAATGGGCAAAATCCCACTTACGTCACGAGGAATTTGTGTGTTCATTCCAAAACGGTCGCTACATTTCCAAAAAGTACTTATGGGCCCAAAACGGACGCCATGTGCAAAAGTTACGCTCAATTCTTCGTACGCCGACAATCCAAGCGTTCCAAATATGCAGGTGCTCATTCTTTCAAAAAATTGCCAAAATCCTGCGTACGTCACGATGAAGTTGTGAGTTCAATCCAAAACGGTCGTTAAATTTTCAAAAAGTACTTATGGGACCAAAACTGACACGGTGTGCAAAAGTTACGCTCAATTCTTCGTCCGCCGACTCTTCAAGCGTTCTAAATATGCAAGTGCTCATTCTTTTGAAAAATGGGCAAAATCCCTCGTACGTCACGACGAAGTGCTGAGTTCAATCCAAAACGGTCGCTACATTTCCAAAAAGTACTTATGGGCCCAAAACGGACACCGTGTGCAAAAGTTACGCTTAATTCTTCTTCCGTCGACTCTCCAAGCGTTCCAAATATGCAGGTGCTCATTCTTTCGAAAAATCGCCAATATCCCGCGTACGTCATGATGAAGTTGTGTGTTCAATCCAAAACGGTCGTTACATTTCCAAAAAGTACTTATGGGTCCAAAACGGACACCGTGTGCAAAAGTTACGCTTAATTCTTCATCCGCCGACTCTCCAAGCGTTCTAAATATGCAATTGCTCATTCTTTTGAAAAATGGCCAAAATCCCTCGTACGTCACGACGAAGTGGTGAGTTCAATCCAAAACTGTCGCTACATTTCCAAAAAGTACTTATGGGCCCAAAACGGACACCGTGTGCAAAAGTTACGCTCAATTCTTCGTACGTCGACAATCCAAGCGTTCCAAATATACAGGTTCTCATTCTTTCATAAAATTGCCAAAATCCCGCGTACGTCACAATGAAGTTGTGAGTTCAATGCAAAATGGTCGCTACATTTCCAAAAAGTACTTATGGGCCCAAAACGAACACCGTGTGCAAAAGTTACGCTTAATTCTTCGTCCGTCGACTCTCCAAGCGTTCCAAATATGCAGGTGCTCATTCTTTCAAAAAATCGCCAATATCCCGCGTACGTCATGATGAAGTTGTGTGTTCAATTCAAAACGGTCGTTACATTTCCAAAAAGTACTTATGGGCCCAAAACGGACACCGTGTGCAAAAGTTACGCTCAATTATTCGTCCGTCGACTCTCCAAGCATTCTAAATATGCAGTGCTCATTCTTTCGAAAAATGGCCAAAATCCCTCGTACGTCATGATGAAGTGGTGAGGTCAATCCAAAACATTCGCTACATTTCCAAAAAGTACTTATGGGCCCAAGACGGACCCCGTTTGCAAAAGTTACGCTCAATTCTTCGTACGGTGACAATCCAAGTGTTCCAAATACGCAAGTGCTCATTCTTTCGAAAAATGGCCAAAATCCCTCGTACGTCACGATGAATTGGTGAGTTCAATCCAAAATGGTCGCTACATATCCAAAAAGTTCTGGTGGGCCCAAAACGAAAACCGTGTGCTAAAGTTACACGTAATTCTTCGTCCGCCGACTCTCCAAGCGTTCTAAATATCCTAGTGCTCATTCTTTCGAAAAATAGCCAAAATCCCATGTACGTTATGATGAAGTTTAGTGTTCAATCCAAAACGGTCGCTACATTTCCAAAAAGTACTCATGGGCCCAAAACGGACACCGTGTGCAGAAGTTACGCTCAATTCATCGTACGCCGAAAATCCAAGCGTTCCAAATATGCAGGTGCTCATTCTTTCGAAAAATCGCCAATATCCCACGTACGTCATGATGAAGTTGTGTGTTCAATCCAAAACGGTTGTTACATTTCCAAAAAGTACTTATGGGCCCAAAACGGACACCATGTGCAAAAGTTACACTCAATTCTTCGTCCGCCGACTCTCCAAGCGTTCTAAATATGCAAGTGTTCATTCTTTTGAAAAATGGCCAAAATCCCTCGTACGTCATGATGAAGTTGTGTGTTCAATCCAAAACGGTCGCTACATTTCCAAAAAGTACTTATTGGCCCAAAACGGACGCCATTTGCAAAAGTTATGCTCAATTCTTCATCCGTCGACTCTCCAAGCCTTCTAAATATGCAAGTGCTCATTCTTTCGAAAAATCGCCAAAATCCCGTGTACATCATGATGAAGTTGTGAGTTCAATCCAAAACGGTCGCTACATCTCCAAAAAGTACTTATGGGCCTAAAACGGACACCGTGTGCAAAAGTTACGCTCAATTCTTCGTACCCCGACGTTCCAAATATGCAGGTGCTCATTCTTTCAAAAAATTGCCAAAATCCCGCGTACGTCACGATGAAGTTGTGAGTTCAATCCAAAACGATCGCTAAAATTCCAAAAAGTACTTATGGTACCCAAACTGACACCGTGTGCAAAAGTTACGCTCAATTCTTCGTCCGCCGACTCTCCAAGCGTTCTAAATATGCTAGTGCTCATTCTTTCGAGAAATTGCCAAAATCCGTCGTACGTCACGACGAAGTGGTGAGTTCAATCCAAAACGATCGCTACGTTTCCAAAAAGTACTTATGGGCCCAAAATGGACACCGTGTGCAAAAGCTATGCTCAATTCTTCGTCCGTCGACTCTCCAAGCGTTCTAAATATCCAAGTGCTCATTATTTCGAAAATGGTCAAAATCCCTCTTACGTCACGACGAAGTGATGAGTTCAATCCAAAACGGTCGTTACATTTCCAAAAAGTACTTATGGGCCCAAAACGGACACCGTGTGTAAAAGTTACGCTCAATTCTTCGTACGCTGACAATCCAAGCGTTCCAAATATACAGGTGCTCATTCTTTTGAAAAATCGCCAAAATCTCACGTACGTCACGATGAAGTTGTGAGTTCAATCCAAAACGGTTGCTAAATTTCCCAAAAGTACTTATGGGACCAAAACTGACACCGTGTGCAAAAGTTACGCTCAATTCTTCGTTCGCCGACTCTCCAAGCGTTCTAAATATGCAAGTGCTCATTCTTTCAAAAAATTACCAAAATCCCGCGTACGTCACGATGAAGTTGTGACTTCAATCCAAAACGGTCGCTACATTTCCAAAAAGTACTTATGGGACCAAAACGGACACCGTGTGCAAAAGTTACGCTCGATTCTTTGTCCGTCGACCCTCCAACCATTCTAAACATGCAAGTGCTCATTCTTTTGAAAAATCGCCAAAATCCCTCGTACGTCACGACGAAGTGGTGAGTTCAATCCAAAACGATCGCTACATTTCCAAAAAGTACTTATGGGCCCAAACGGACACCGTGTGCAACAGTCACCCTCAATTCTTCGTCCCCCGACTCTCCAAGATTTCTAAATATTTAAGTGCTCATTCTTTCGAAAAATTTCCAAAATCCCTCGTACGTCACGACGAAGTGGTGAGTTCAATCCAAAACGGAGGCTACATTTCCAAAAAGTACTTATGGGCCCA
>NW_019266463.1:0-7373 GCF_002742605.1 Olea europaea var. sylvestris | reverse complement strand
GATTCCAATTGAATTAAACTAGTATTTCACCGAAAAGGAACAAACCCAAAGTTCGCTGAAAAGGAACAAACCCAAAGTTATCGTGAAATCGAAAACCACTTTTTATTGCCTCGATTCCAACCGAATTAGACTAGCAATTCCCTGAAAATGATCAAACCCGAAGTTATCATGAAAGCAAAAACCCCTTTTCATTGGCTCGATTCCAATCGAGTTGAACTAGCAGTTCGCCGAAAATGATCAAAACCGAACTGATCATGAAATCGAAAACCACTTTTCATTGGCTCAATTCCAACCGAATTAGATAAGAGATTTTTTGAAAACGATCAAACCCGAAGTAATCATGAAATCGAAAGCCACTTTTTATTATCTCGATTCCAATCGAATTGGACTAGCAATTTGCCGAAAATGATCAAACCGGAAGTTATCATGAAATCGAAAACCACTTTTCATTGGCTCGATTCCAACCAAATTAGACAAGCAATTTTTTGAAAACGATCAAACCCGAAGTTATCATGAAATCGAAAGCCACTTTTCATTGGTTGATTCTAATTGAATAAGACTAGCTATTCGTCGTAAAGGAACAAACCCGAAGTTATCATGAAATCAAAAACCATTTTTCATTGGCTCAAATCCAATCGAATTAGACTAGCAATTCACCGAAAATGATAAAACCCGAAGTTATCATGAAATCAAAAACCTCTTTTCATTGGCTCGATTCCAATTGAATTAGACTACCAATTTTCGAAAACGAACAAATCCGAAGTTATCATGAAATCAAAAATCACTTTTCATTGGTTCGATTCCAATCAAATTAGACTAGCATTTCGCCAAAAATGAACAAACTCAAAGTTATCATGAAATCAAAAACCACTTTTTATTGGCTCGATTCCATCGAATTAAACTAGCAATTTGCGAAAGACGAACAAACTCGATTCTGTCATTAAATCAAAACTACTTTCCATTGGCTCGATTCCAATCGAATTTGACTAGTATTTCTCGAAAAACGAACAAACCCGAAGTTATCGTGAAATCAAAAACCACTTTTCATTGGCTCGATTCCAATCGAATTAGACTAGCATTTCTCCAAAAATGACCAAACCCGAAGTTATCATGAAATGGAAAGCCAGTTTTCATTGGCTCGATTCCAATTGAATTGGACTAGCAATTTGCCATAAATGTTCAAACCCGAAGTTATCATGAAATTGAAAACCACTTTTCATTGGCTCGATTCCAATAGAATTAGACCGGTAATTTTTCAAAAATGATCAAACCCAAAGTTATCAAGAAATCGAAAGCCACTTTTCATTGGCTCGATTCCAATCGAAATAGACTAGCAATTCACCGAAAATGATCTAACCCAAAGTTATCATGAAATCGAAAACCACTTTTCATTTGCTAGATTCCAATGCAATTAGACTAGCAATTAGCCAAAAATGAACAAACCCGAAGTTATCACGAAATCAAAAACCACTTTTCATTGGCTCGATTCCAATCGAAATAGACTAGCAATTCACCGAAAAAGATCTAACCCAAAGTTATCATGAAATCGAAAACCACTTTACATTTGCTAGATTCCAATGCAATTAGACTAGCAATTAGCCAAAAATGAACAACCCCGAAGTTATCACGAAATCAAAAACCACTTTTCATTGGCTCAATTCCAATCGAATTAGACTAGCATCTTGCCAAAAATGAACAATCTCGAAGTTATCATGAAATCAAAAATCACTTTTCATTGGCTCGATTCCAATAGAATTAGACCGGTAATTTTTCAAAAAGGATCAAACCCAAAGTTATCAAGAAATCGAAAGCCACTTTTCATTGGCTCGATTTCAATCGAAATAGACTAGCAATTCACCGAAAAAGATCTAACCCAAAGTTATCATGAAATCGAAAACCACTTTACATTTGCTAGATTCCAATGCAATTAGACTAGCAATTAGCCAAAAATGAACAACCCCGAAGTTATCACGAAATCAAAAACCACTTTTCATTGGCTCAATTCCAATCGAATTAGACTAGCATCTTGCCAAAAATGAACAATCTCGAAGTTATCATGAAATCAAAAATCACTTTTCATTGGCTCGATTCCAATAGAATTAGACCGGTAATTTTTCAAAAAGGATCAAACCCAAAGTTATCAAGAAATCGAAAGCCACTTTTCATTGGCTCGATTTCAATCGAAATAGACTAGCAATTCACCGAAAAAGATCTAACCCAAAGTTATCATGAAATCGAAAACCACTTTACATTTGCTAGATTCCAATGCAATTAGACTAGCAATTAGCCAAAAATGAACAACCCCGAAGTTATCACGAAATCAAAAACCACTTTTCATTGGCTTGATTCCAATCGAATTGGACTAGCAATTCGCCAAAAAGAACAAACCCGAAGTTATCATGAAATTGAAAACCACTTTTCATTGGCTCGATACCAATCGAATTATACTAGCATTTCTCAAAAAATTAACAAACCCGAAGTTATCAGGAAATCAAAAACCACTTTTCATTGGCTCGATTCCAATCGGATAAGACTAGCAATTCGTTTAAAATGATCAAAGCCGAAGTTATCATGAAATCAAAACAACATTTTTCATTGGATCAATTCGAATCGAATTAGACTAGAAATTCACCGAAAACGATCTAACCCGAAGTTTTCATGAAATCAAAAACCACTTTTAATTGGCTCGATTCCAATTGAATTAAACTAGTATTTCACCGAAAAGGAACAAACCCAAAGTTCGCTGAAAAGGAACAAACCCAAAGTTATCGAGAAATCGAAAACCACTTTTTATTGCCTCGATTCCAACCGAATTAGACTAGCAATTCGCTGAAAATGATCAAACCCGAAGTTATCATGAAAGTAAAAACCCCTTTTCATTGGCTCGATTCCAACCGAGTTGGACTAGCAATTCGTCGAAAATGATCAAAACCGAAGTAATCAGGAAATCGAAAACCACTTTTCATTGGCTCAATTCCAACCGAATTAGATAAGAGATTTTTCGAAAACGATCAGACCCGAAGTTATCATGAAATCGAAAGCCACTTTTTATTATCTCGATTCCAATCGAATTGGACTAGCAATTTGCCGAAAATGATCAAACCTGAAGTTATCATGAAATCGAAAACCACTTTTCATTGGCTCGATTCCAACCAAATTAGACCAGCAATTTTTTGAAAACGATCAAACCCAAAGTTATCATGAAATCGAAAGCCACTTTTCATTGGTTGATTCTAGTTGAATAAGACTAGCTATTCGTCGTAAAGGAACAAACCTAAAGTTATCATGAAATCAAAAACCACTTTTCATTGGCTCAAATCCAATCGAATTAGACTAGCAATTCGCCGAAAATGATAAAACCCGAAGTTATCAAGAAATCAAAAACCTCTTTTCATTGGCTAGATTCCAATTGAATTAGACTACCAATTTTCGAAAACGAACAAATCCGAAGTTATCATGAAATCAAAAATAACTTTTCATTGGCTCGATTCAAATTGGCTCGATTCCAATCAAATTAGACTAGCATTTCGCCAAAAATGAACAAACCCAAAGTTATCATGAAATCAAAAACCACTTTTTATTGGCTCGATTCCATCGAATTAAACTAGCAATTTGCGAAAGACGAACAAACTCGATTCTGTCATTAAATCAAAACTACTTTTCATTGGCTCGATTCCAATCGAATTTGACAAGTATTTCTCGAAAAACGAACAAACCCGAAGTTATCGTGAAATCAAAAACCACTTTTCATTGACTCAATTCCAATCGAATTAGACTAGCATTTCTCCAAAAATGACCAAACCCGAAGTTATCATGAAATGGAAAGCCAGTTTTCATTGGCTCGATTCCAATTGAATTGGACTAGCAATTTGCCATAAATGTTCAAACCCGAAGCTATCATGAAATTGAAAACCACTTTTCATTGGCTCGATTCCAATAGAATTAGACCGGTAATTTTTCAAAAATGATCAAACCCAAAGTTATCAAGAAATCGAAAGCCACTTTTCATTGGCTCGATTCCAATCGAAATAGACTAGCAATTCGCCGAAAATGATCAAACCCAAAGTTATCATGAAATCAAAAACCACTTTTCATTTGCTAGATTCCAATGCAATTAGACTAGCAATTAGCCAAAAATGAACAAACCCGAAGTTATCACGAAATCAAAAACCACTTTTCATTGGCTCGATTCCAATCGAATTGGACTAGCATTTCTCCAAAAACGAACAAACCCGAAGTTTTCATGAAATCAGAAACCACTTTTCATTGGCTTGAATCCAATCGAATTAGACTAGGAATTTGCCAAAATGATCAAAACCGAAGTTATCATGAAATCGAAAACCACTTTTCATTGGCTCAATTCCAACCGAATTAGATAAGCAATTTTTCGAAAACGATCAAACCCAAAGTTGTCATGAAATCGAAAGCCACTTTTTATTGGCTCGATTCCAATCGAATTGGACTAGCAATTTGCTAAAAATGATCAAACCTGAAGTTCTCATGAAATCGAAAACCACTTTTAATTGGCTCGATTCCAACCGAATTAGAGCAGCAATTTTTCGAAAGCGATCAAACCCGTAGTTATCATGAAATCGAAAGCCACTTTTCATTGGTTGATTCTAATTGAATAAGACTAGCAATTCGCCGTAAAGGAACAAACCCAAAGTTATCATGAAATCAAAAACCACTTTTCATTGGCTCAATTCCAATCGAATTAGACTAGCAATTCACCGAAAATGATCAAACCTGAAGTTATCGTGAAATCAAAAACCTCTTTTCATTGGCTCGATTCCAATCGAAATAGACTAGCAATTTTCAAAAACGAACAAATCCGAAGTTATCATGAAATAAAAAATCAATTTTCGTTGACTCGATTCCAATCGAATTAGACTAGCATCTTGCCAAAAATGAACAATCTCGAAGTTATCATGAAATCAAAAACCACTTTTCATTGGCTCAATTCCAATCGAATTGGACTAGCAATTCGCCAAAAAGAACAAACCCGAAGTTATAACTAAATCAAAAACCACTTTTCATTGGCTCGATACCAATCGAATTATACTAGCATTTCTCAAAAAATTAACAAACCCGAAGTTATCAGGAAATCAAAAACCACTTTTCATTGGCTCGATTCCAATCGAATAAGACTAGCAATTCTCCAAAAACGAATAAAGCTGAAGTTATCATGAAATCATAACAACTTTTCATTGGCTCGATTCCAATCAAATTAGACTAGCAATTTACCGAAAACGATCAAGCCCGAAGTTTGCATGAAATCAAAAACCACTTTTCGTTGGCTCGATTCCAATCGAATTAGACTAGCAATTCGCCCAAAAGAACAAACCCGAAGTTATCACGAAATCAAAAAACACTTTTCTTGGGCTCGATTCCAATCGAATTAGACTAGCATTTCTCTGAAAACGAACAAACCCAAAGTTATCATGAAATCAAAAACCACTTTTCATTGGCTCGATTCCAACCGAATTGGACTAGTAACTTGCCGAAAATTATCAAACCCGAAGTTATCATGGAATCGAAAACCACTTTTCATTGGCTCTATTCCAACAGAATTAGACTAGCAATTTTTCGAAAATGATCAAACCCGAAGTTATCATGAAATCGAAAGCCACTTTTTATTGGCTTGATTCCAATCGAATTAGACTAGCAATTCGCTAAAAATGATCAAACCCCAAGTTATCATGAAATCAAAAACCCCTTTTCATTGGCTCAATTTTAATCGAATTGGACTAACAGTTTGGCGAGAATGATCAAACCCGAAGTAATCATGAAATCAAAACAAATTTTCATTGGCTCGATTCCAATCAAATTAGACTAGCAATTCACCAAAAATGATCAAACCAGAAGTTTTCATGAAATCAAAAACCACTTTTCATTGGCTCGATTCCAATCGAATTAGACTAGCTATTCACCGAAAATGATCTAACATAAAGTTTTCATTAAATAAAAACCACTTTTCATTGGCTCTATTCCAACAGAATTAGACTAGCAATTTTTCGAAAATGATCAAACCCGAAGTTATCATGAAATCGAAAGCCACTTTTTATTGGCTTGATTCCAATCGAATTAGACTAGCAATTCGCCAAAAATGATCAAACCCCAAGTTATCATGAAATCAAAAACCCCTTTTCATTGGCTCAATTTTAATCGAATTGGACTAACAGTTTGGCGAGAATGATCAAACCCGAAGTAATCATGAAATCAAAACAAATTTTCATTGGCTCGATTCCAATCAAATTAGACTAGCAATTCACCAAAAATGATCAAACCAGAAGTTTTCATGAAATCAAAAACCACTTTTCATTGGCTCGATTCCAATCGAATTAGACTGGCAATTCGCCGAAAATGATCAAACCCGAAGTTATCATGAAATCAAAAACCACTTTTCATTGGCTCGATTCCAATCGTATTAGACTTGCAATTTGCCAAAGACAAACAAACCCGATGTTATCATGAAATCAAAAACGTCTTTTCATTGGCTCGATTCCAATCAAATTAGACTCGCAATTAGCCGAAAATGAACAAATCCGAAGTTATCATGAAATCAAAAACCACTTTTCATTGGCTCGATTCCAATCAAATTAGACTAGCAATTAGCCGCAAATGAACAAATCCGAAGTTATCATGAAATCAAAAACTACTTTTCATTGGCTCGATTCCGATCAAATTAGACTAGCAATTAGCCGCAAATGAACAAATCCGAAGTTATCATGAAATCAAAAACTACTTTTCATTGGCTCGATTCCGATCAAATTAGACTAGCATTTCTCCAAAAATGAACAATCCCGAAGTTATCATGAAATAGAAAGACACTTTCCATTAGCTCGATTCCTATCTAATTAGACTAGCAATTCGCCAAAAATGAACAAACCGGAAGTTATCGTGAAATCAAAACCCCTTTTCATTGGCTCAATTCCGATCGAATTAGACTAGCAATTAGCCGAAAACGATCAAACCTGTATTTATCACGAAATCAAAAATCACTTTTCACTGGCTCGATTCAAATCGAATGAGACTGGCAATTCTCAAAAAATGAACAAACGCGATGTTATCCTGAAATAAAAAAAAAAATTTCATTGGTTCGATTCTAATCAAAATAGACTAGCATTTCTCCAAAAATGAAAAAACCCGAAGTTGTCATCAAATCAAAAGCCACTTTTCAGTGGCTCGATTCCAATCTAATTAGACTAGCAATTCGCAAACAACGAACAAACCCGAAGTTATCATGAAATCAAAACCACTTTTCATTAGCTCGATTCCAATCGAATTAGACTAGCAATTTACCGAAAACGATCAAACCCGAAGTTATCATGAAATCAAAAACTACTTTTCATTGGCTCGATTCCAATCGAATT
>NW_019266462.1:0-7376 GCF_002742605.1 Olea europaea var. sylvestris | reverse complement strand
TTTACCACACGTTTCTTCAATTCGCGTCGTAAACATAATTTTCAACCCTTTACGATCGCGTGGAGATGGAATTCCTATAGTTCCCAAATCAATTTCTTCCCACACATCGTCCAATACTACAAGAATGCTCTTGTTGGTACCTTCGAGTCTTTGACGAAGTCGTCCAGCTCTCACGCTTTCATCTGTCTTTTCTTTAATTTCTAGACCAAGGACATCGGCAAGTTGATCTTGAATTTTCTTTATGTCTGGATTGTTCGATATAACTACAAATGCAACCTCCTCAAATAATTTCTCATCTTTGACTTCATTGACTATTTCCTTTGCCATTGTTGTCTTACCAACTCCAGGCATGCCACAGATCCCAATTATGCTAATATCTTCGTCCTTTAGAGCTTCCTTGATTTTCTTCTTAATTGATAACCTTGTTTCGAAACCCTTATGGTGAGTTAGGTTCAACGTTTGCATCGGCGGTCGAGGATTGCTCACCCTCTCAAATGTTCCTTCCACTTTAAGCTTATCAGCCTCAATAGTCTTCTTTGTGGCTCTTCTACTTGATAAGTAACGAGACTTCAAATTTGGACACCTATTATATAGACACCGCAATTCAGAACATTCTGCGCCATTCAAAACTTCGTCTGCTTTTTCCTTTAAGGCATCAACCTTTAGTAACCAAGCGGAAACTTCTTTCCTGATGATTCGAGCATTTTGTTCAGCAGCATCAACCTCTCGTTTCACGTCATCTCTCCTATCTTCAAGATCTTTAACTTTGTCCTTCAAATTCTGAATGTTTCTGTTGTAGAAGAACAAGTACTTGATTTGGCGCAAAATTGGATCGACTGTGTATTCTGCAAGCTTGCCCTCTGCCATTATTGAATTTTTTTCCTTTTTCTCCTACCTTTTACTTTCGATGAGTTTAATGAAATTGCAGATTATTTCCTCAAATTCTTTCGCTGATTATCTCTGTAGAGTTATTGAGAAAATAACAATAAGAGAACAGCTATAATTGTAAATTTTAGCATTCTCTACGGTAAATTAAATGAGAAAACAGTGACAAGGGAAGTTGCATCTATTCGTTATCAATGCACAACCCATTGTTTTGCAATCAAACTATCGAATCACAAACTGGTAGCCCATAAATCAATATATAATTTTATAGATTTTCATTTGACTTTAACATACTTTTATTGGAAATAATAAATATTTATATGAAATGTCTATACAAATTATTTCAAATATTTTGTTTTATTGAAATTATTTATTTTTGAAGTACAATGTGTTACTATTTCAAATACTTGCATGATAAATGATTCAGAAAACATATAATACTTCTTGAAAATATTAGTAATCTCAATTCGAAAAATAAATAAGAAAAGTAAGAAAGGCATCAATACTCGTCGATAAAAGAAAAAAATAAGTTTTTCACTACGCAAAAAAAAAAAAAATGAAGAAGAAGAAGAAAAAGAAGAAGCAAAAAAGACCAGGGGATAAAATTTAAAAATATACAGTACAAAAAATTAATAGTTATCACGACATAAGCTTGTAGAAACTTATTTTTTGAAAGTTATTAAACAAACAATAAACCAATATAAAAGAATTTAATTACAAATCAATCTACTTTTTTAATAAAATCTTAAAAGAATTTAAATCACAAATACATCTTTTTGAAAGAAAATTGAGAGAAACAATGAAAAGGAATAGAGAGAAAAAAATAAATATAAAAAGAAGACTGTTGAGGAAATAATGATATTCTTTTTAATTATAAATTTTGATAATTAATCATAGTTATAGGAGTTCGTGAAACAATAGACTGCCGAGAATATTAAAGAGAGAGTTTTTTCTTTCTTTCTTTTGTGAAAGTCTTTCAAAATCTCTTAAAGTGGAAAAAAAGAAAAAGAAAAAAACAAACTGTAAGATCTTTTCTTTGAATTTTTTACATCAAAATTAGTAAGTGGAGAATTTTGTTAATGTTGTTAGAAGTTATTAATATTTTGAATGCCCTGTGATTTAAGGACTTTAAAGTCTTAATTTAATACTTCATTATTTTTAAAAAATTTTAAAAAATCTATGAAAAACTACATTAAATATTTTAAGTATTTAAAAGTCTCAATCTTCTTGTATCCTTTGGCTATATGTTCTTGGTGCATTTTAGTGCTGATCGGATCACTATCTAGGATCAATAGGTACTTTATTTAGTACAGATAACAACAAGACGGGATGAGAATTAAAAGATCCCTATTTATAATCCCATTTAGTTATTTACCTATATATATTTTTTTTTGAAATGCAATTTAAATTGAAAAATATGAAAATAATAGTCAAAGTGGAAAATTGTTGTGTTCCATATTTATCATTCAAAAATCTGCTTTTGCGATGAAAGTAGGCCAAAAAATCTGTAAACTAAAAATGCATAATTAGAAAAAATCTAAGCAAATACAAATATATAAATTTAGAAAATTAATATACACGCACACACGTAACTATAGGTGACAATCATTAGGTTTAACATTTTATCCCTATATTTTTAATTTTTGGTCAACAATGCCCGTTTTCCATTCTTCATAATTCATATTAATTTATGCATTAAAATTTTTATTGTTTACATTTTTACTGTTATTATCTAGCAATAATTTACTTTTACATTCATTTCCTTTAAAAACATTAATTTAAATAGAAAATTAAATTTAAAAAAACTGAAAAGTCTGCATTATAAATTTATATAAATTTCCGGGGGAAATGTATTTTAGAATAATGATTTTTTTAATTTTTTTAATTTTTTAAAGAATGTATGGTTAAAAAATTGGAAAAAAAAAATTTGGGTTTAAGTGTAGAACTATTTTATGGGAGAATGTGAGATATATATAACTAATAAGTTTGCATTTATAGATTTGCATTACCTAAGTTAATATTTCATAATCCTTAAGTATGCGTTTTCCTTTATTTTTATACTTTTTATTCATTTTTAGATTGTATGTTTGGATTAATGAAATTTTTTTTGTACTTAATGATACTTTTTTTTTTAATCTCCCTTTTGAGTATCTTTATTGATTAGGGGTGAGAAGGAAAATAATTTGCGATTAAACATTTAGAGGCATAAAAATGCATTGAGAGTACCTTGTGTTCCGAGGATGCCAAATCACTCTAATAAAAAATACTGAAAAAAATTAATTAAATTGGAGTCTCTATAAGATGGAGTAAATATATAAAGGGTAAAAAGATTGAATAAACATATATAATTATGAAAAACCAGCTACCTTGTGATTCGAGGATGTCACACGCCCTATTGCAATAGCACAAGCTTTCCAATATGGTCGAATTATGTATATTAAGTGAGAAAATAAAATAGAGAATGAAAATTGGTAGTACTTTAATTATATATCTATCGCATAAGAAGGCAATCTCGTGAATAAGTGCAAATGCAAAAGTCTTTTTTGTTATGTTGATATGCTATAATCGAAATGAGACATAGTTTTATAGTACAATGTTTGACACTGTGGATAACTTGCTAATCAAATTACTCGATTCCTTTCGTACCACTTTGCTCGACAAAATCAAAAGCTAAGGATCAACTTTGCATCTAATTTGACAGCAAGCAAACAAATAATATAAACTAGGAACTTTAACAATATTCTTTTACACCTCAAGAGGATAGGAATAAAATGCTGTACAATTGAATCACTCAACCATCTAATGTGTTTTTTATTCGCATAGTATTTCTTTTTTTTCCCTCATAGTTACGACAATTAAACATTTGGAGAACCAGCTGGACAATTTGATGAGAAAATGATTCACCGGTCTTGATCCATTGTCACTCTAGTTTACAATAGAAATAAGTGAATAAGATGTTCGTTTATTTCCGTGGCTAAGTGAATATGTGCAATGAATTTAACCAATTAAGTAAACCTTCTTCTTCACAATCTTTAGTAACTGTTACACCTTGTCCTAAAAGATTCTTATTATTGGCCACATTGCAGCCAACTAGGAAACAACAAGAGTCCACCTAACACCGGCACTCTACAATAATTTTCTCACCTCATGTAGTCAAAGCCATCAACAAAGGAAGCAAAAGTGAACTAAATGCCCCTAGTTAGTGTGACGGTGGAGGCCAGACCTATATGTTCGAGGAGAAGTGTTATGATTTACCGGAACGTATTTTCGAAGCTAAGAGCCTTCAATTCATAAGGATCTTTCATAGATTTATCATATCCAAGAGATTTGTCCATACGATTGATTGATTTGACATCTCTACAACAAACAAATCTTAGTAAACTTTTATATAATAGGTTGGCTATTTTCTGGATAATTTAGTACCACATCAAATTAAGACGGTTGATGCCTATCACGTTGATGCTCAATCGTTAAGATGAGAACACATGTCATCCATCCAAAGATAACTACCTCTCTTTTATGAAGTGAATTCCTCTCATCCAACGGTAGTCACGCCACATAGAAGATTCCTCTAAATCCCTACATGATTAATTTAGAATAGTTATGGAGTGAATCGAATAATTTAGTTTGATCATGAATTCGGAGACTTTTGATCAAATATTTGTCACATATGATTTCTACGAATTTATTTCCAACAATTACTACAACAAATGTGCTGAATATTACATCATGTTCTCGAGCGTCACATTATCAAATTTTCAATTAAACAATAATTATGTAAGTATTTGAATTTAAAAAAAAAATCTCGTAGCACCATTACGAAGTCATATGTTGCATACTAGTTATTCAAAGTATAACCAATATAGTCATGTTATAGTTCAATGTTACTCATTTTCTGATTTTAAAGAGGAAAAAAAGAAAAATCGAACAGAGAGCAGTATGTCTTTTGACACGTACATGTTAACCACACACCAAAGAGATATAATTCTTAGATTATTTAATATCAAATAATGATGATGATAAAACTAAAATCTTCTTCTGGATAAAATTAGACAATATTACCCTTCATTCGTCAAACTTCATTTTCAAACGCACGTTTTCACAAATATTGTTCATTTACTTGCCCTCATTTTTCTTTAGTTAATAAAAATAAATTAAAATCTTATTCAAAACTTCATGTTATAATGTCCCGTATCGTGTACTCATTAAACACCCAACCAAATCCTAGTAGGTTTAACCGCAAATTCCAAGTCTTTCATTTAGTTTGGATCCAAATGGGATTTTAAATATTGTGTTTGTTGTCCTTTTCAAAGGCCGTAACCAATACTTCTGAGTTGGTACTTTGAGATTTCAGTTAATTTGATTTATATTTTTGAAAAAATCAAATTGCTTTGCAAGTGGACAATCATTTTATACAATTAAATAAATATAATTAATTGAACTAATCAACGAGGACGTATTCAAACTTTAGCTTGCATAGCCTTGGAAGATTCCAACCATTAGGGGTAGGGAATTAATAAGAGCGTGTTTGCCTAACTTTTATTTGCAAAAAGTAACATTATTTTAAAATATGTTTATGGTTATTTATAAATAAAAGTTTACTTATTGAAGGTAAAGTATGAGTTAACTTTAGAATAAGTAATTTATTGTCAACTCAGACCAACAGAGACCTTACGTCTTTACTTAAAAATAGATTTTTAAACTTAGCGAAACATGCACTTGAACGGAGAGAAAAATGGAGAAATTTCATTGGAGGTCACCTAACTCACACGTTTGTCCACGTTGGTCTTCCAACTTATATTTTTATTTTATTTTGACCATTTGTTTATAATTGCTCACATCCCGTTAGCAAAATAACAAATTCCACTAGTAAAGTCACGAGTTCTACCAATTTTAGTAATTGTTACAGAATAGCCAAATTATTGTCGAGAAAATTAGATTGAAGAGGGAAAAAAAAGTGGAAAATGGAAAGGGAAAAAAACTCTCTTTGTCATTGGAAGATTTGGGGGATGGAAAATGATATAGAAAGTTGACTTCTTAGCTTGTTTAGTGCAACTTCAACCATATATTTCCTAACAATCCATTGTCTAAATTAACAAGAAAAAAATATCATTAAAAAACAAGGACACATTTGGTATGGAAAATTTAGATGATTAAAGAAAAAAGAAATGTGAAAAAAGTTTATTTCTTATCATGTGCAATAGTGAAGAGTAATTTATAAGTGACTTACCCCTGATTGATGAAATATGTAGTCGAAATTTTGATAAAAGTTAATACAAAGTGAATTTGACTCCTATTTCATCCCAAATTTTCCATTATCGATTTTACTCATTGTATTGGGTCATATGCTAATTCTCCTAGTTTGTTAGGAATTCTTTGATTATAAATATGTGGTGCACAACACATATTTGAGCTGTCCAATTTGTTTTATTAGTCCAAAGAGATTCCTTCAAACTCTAAACTATTCATTATAATGAATTCTCCACCTCTACTCGGAATTTTTTAGATCTAGATTCCCACTCAAATCTTGTTTTCTTTGTGATCCAATATTTTCATATAACTCATATAATTCTCATCTTACTTTTTTGGTCCGGTTCTCAACAAATTGATATCAGAGCAATTATGATAATTTGCTTTTTTACCAATTGATATCAGAGCCAAGGCTTTTTTTGAAGGTTGGTTATTAAAGCAAGGTTTGAACAAGTCAATTGTTTCAAGGATGACAAACTATGAAATTTGAGATTTCGCTTTTGGATCTCAACAAGATTTTTTGTTTGAATGCTAAAAGAGAAGCAATGTAAGAATCGGTTATATATCTTGGAAGATTTGACGATTACTTTGGATGTAGCTACATCTTATTGTTCAATAAGCAATAACACGGGTAGAGTTGGTTGTGATCGGGTTGCTCATGGTGATTTGAGCAATGATACTGAAGAACTAACCGGTAGCTCAAGTAGAGCTAGTTGTATTCTTGTTAATCATGATGCACATGGTGGTTCAAGCAAGTTTGAAAACTCAAGTGAAGTTGGAAGTGTTCATGGTGAATCGAGCAGGTTGGGTGACTCAGCTGGAGCTGGTAATGAACAGGATGATTCAAGCAAGTTTGGAGCACAAGGTAATTCTATTAACAACCAGGGCTTGAAATTTATTCATAGTTGTTAAATATGTCCAAAGGGTCATGGTGGAAGATGTAGAATAATTTGATGGAGTGTTTTGTTTAGAGATTTTTTTGGAGTTGAAGAGTTAAGTTTTATAATGGAATTCATGTCAACATGGAGTTCGTTAGAATTGGATTGTGACCGGATTTCTTATTTATTATTTGACTAGAAACAATGTTGGAAGAATATTGGGAGCTAGTACTAGACTTGAAGACGTTTTGAAGGACTCAATGAGAATTTGACTCATATTTCATCCCAAATTCTCCATTACTGATTTTACCCATTGTATTGTGATTTTACCTTATATTAAACTCTTCATGTATTAATTTTTCT
>NW_019266461.1:0-7376 GCF_002742605.1 Olea europaea var. sylvestris | reverse complement strand
CGAAATGTCTGCAAAATAGACGTTGGTTAGCCCTTTGATAGCTGGAGAAAGCGTGTTAGGGTGGTCCCGTTCTAGAAATAGATCTGAAAATATTTTAATATTTTTCAAAATGAAGAAGAAATTGATCCAACATTTGCATCATATGCATCAAATGATTTCAACAGTCATAAACTTCAAATTGCACAAATTGAACAAAGATTGCATAAATGGATAATTCCAAAGGTAGAAAAGAATTCTATCTATGAAATTAAAAAGTTTGATTTTACTTAAAATTATGTTATCAAAACTTTTGAACAAACATTATCAATCAAAAATCAAAATACGCACATCAATTTATTTTCAAAAGAATCAATTGAATCCCATAAGAAGAAATTCAAATATCTTCATGTTAGACTAGTTCAAATTGCTGTCAAATCTTTGTTTAGACTTGGGTTACACATTTTGATTCTCTTAACTCTTTGAGATAAAAGACTGCTCAATTTTGAAAATTCATTATTATCCGTTCTAGAGTCAAATATAAAAAGTGATCCAATTTATTCAAATTCCTATCCAAATTTTTCTATCAATCTCAATGATGGAGCTATTCTTAATGCTCTAAATCTCCATTCAAACAAAAAATCTCGATTTTGATAATCGTTCAAATGCTTTTGCTGTAATATACAAGATATATTACAAGCTCATAAATACTCAACTCAATATTGGGGCTTTATGTTCATCCTCTAAAGATGAAAGTCTTTTAGTTGAATGTAATCTTTTTCATTCAAATACTGTGATTCCCAAGAAAATTCCTTAGAATCTTCAAACTCGTGGACTAGAATGGAATTTTGAAAATGTTAAAATTATATTCTTGCTCCTGCTCAAACAATTCCTAATCAAATTCTTACATTTCCTAATGGAAAGGTCAAAATGATTTTCAAATGATCTTCTTCTAGGTTCCAAAAGATCTTATTCATCCAGATCTGAAGATAAACCTAGAACTTCCTTTCAATCTGCTAGATTTTCAACCTCTTCTCTTACAAGTGTTGATTTTATTCCAAATATTCCAAAACCTCAATATATTGAAAAAGAAGCAGAAGAAGAAGAAGAATCAGAACAACTTGAATCTCCAACTTTTTTTGATATGTTTTCTGCTCAAAATGAAAGATTTAATCAGTAAACAAATGTTATTTCTTCTAGTATTAATAGAAGAAATGAATTCAAAACTAATCAAACTCCTAATGTTAAAACTTTTCAAAAAATATTTCGTCAAAGTTTTTCAAAATAAGAATGAGAATCTTATTGGGAAGAATTCGATGAATTCCTTGAAAATTTAAGTTTTTATGAATGGGTGTATTTCAAAGTTTTTAACAAAAAACCTACTTTTTCAAAGAAAGAAAAAACCTATTCAAACTACAAATATTCTAAAAAGGACCTGGAAAACTCCTACTGGAGAAAATAATCAATCTTCTCATCCTCCTTTGCAAGAGATTGTAGTTCCACATGGAAGTATTGAAATTCATGCTTCTCCTTTCAAAAGGATATCTGAAGAACGACCTGATAAATTCAAGTTGTAGTTAAAGATATAAAAAATATTCAGGCTCTAAATATCTACGCTAATGTAGTTCTTCAATTTGTATGTTCTCAGCTCAACAGAATTGAAATAAATTCTGAACCTGAGACATCATCTTCTTCAAAAGGTATTAAGCCAATAGAGCCAGTTTTAATAAACATGCAAATTCAATGATACTCTTTTTACTAAAGAGTATTTTCCAGCCAAATAAATTATTACTAACTGAAGTACTTTGTCAAGTATTCTTTCAATGCCAAATTCAAGTATCTTTTCAAAAGTTTATTACCCAAAATAAAAAGAAATCATTATCAAAAATCATGTAAAAGAAATTCTTACAAAAAACAGATCAAAATCTATTCTTGCTGCAAAAAAAAAAGCTCGGAGTAAATATTGATTGTTCAATTGCAACTGATGTTCTATGATGAACATTATGTTATTTTTACTAATGAAGAAAAATGGACTCAAACTCAAGCTCTCTAATTCAAAAAATATTTAATAATGAAATATCAATGTCTCAATAATGCTTTGATAATTTGATCTACCAAAGTGATGAACCCATTCAAGGATCCGATCTCAATTATTATGATGAAGAAGACTTCAATTATGAAGATGAAGAATTATTCAATATCAATAATATGTTTGAAGGATAACATTTCTTTCATCTTCAAAAAGTGGTGAAAAAATTCAAAAGTGATATTCAATCAAGAAGACAAATCTGGATTAAGTCATAAAGTAATGACTTAAAGTTGATACCAACTTTTCAAAATGGGAGACAAAGAAAAGATTGACTGAAGACTTTTCTTGTTGATTGAAGACTTTTGCAATTGGATGGTGCAAAAATTTCAAAAGATGCAATAATTCAAGATTCTTTCTCCAAATTGAAGAAATTTTCAAGCCCGAAACTCAAGATTTCAAGTATCAAAACAGATCAAGTGGTGAAGATCTCCTTAGAGTTAATTAAGTATAGCTCTTATTAGAGTTAATTCAGCCTAGCTCTCAAGAGAGTTGATTTAGTGGGAGATAAATCATTCTCAAGATAATTTGAGAAATTTTGTATACTTTTACTATCTTTATTTTTCAATCTTTATCTTTTAATCGTGTAACTCAAAATTTATTTCAATATTTGTATTTCAATTTTCATATATCAATAAAATTATCTTCATTTTCTAACATTTGTCTATTTTCACTTCTACTCTTCTCTGTGTATATACATATGTACATATATATGTATATGTGTGTGTGTATATCAATTGGAGGTTCACTCACTCTAATCCTTAACAAATTTTTGACTTGCTGGAAGTGGATGGATCGTTTGATGCTCACAACTCAAGTGCACATGCTCTTAACATAAAATTATATAAATGTTTCTTAGCATATTAAAAATAAATGAGCACTTTACGACGTGTTACCGTGAACAGTAGGCACTAAATAAATTAAAGTTCATCGTATTAAAACTTTACACAACACTTCTTATACATCATTTCTATTTTTCGAAACTTCGCAACATGTCAAAATATACACTTCAATATACAAATTTCATAGTATTTAGAATAACATTTCACAATTTTAGTATTCAAACAAACTGTATATATAAATACTAGTTTTTTTCACCTACAGGATTCACTTTAGTTCACAAATGTGACATTTAAATAAAAACTTGTACAGTAACATAAATATCAAAAGTGTAGCATAATTAAATGAAATAAAAGTACATGTATATATTTTTAATCATATTTAGGCCTTCAACATTTTTTTTATTTTTTTTATTTTTTTTTAGATAACTAAACCCATGTTACTTTAAAATCAACATATGACACAGTGTAAACCAGGATAGTCTACAAATTTGTATTTATATTCCTAAGACATATAATCAAAATTTACAACATGAAGGCGCATAATTCTATTTTATATTATCTTTAGAAGCAATTTCGTAGAGAAATTTAATTCTAAGTATAATGAACATGTAAGAACTATTACAACATAATCATATCGCTTATCATATTTATGAGTATGAGAGGTATTTAGAACATCATGATATAACAGAACATAAATAGTATGTCAAGATCATACCATTTATTCAAAAGCACTTTCAACATTAATCCACCGGGCCAAAGATTCTTAATCCCTTGAGATTTATGATAAAAATAAAATAAGTATTGTAGAAGATAATGGAAGAAGAGAAAAGATGCATGGAGTATATAGAAGAATAATTTCCGCCAAACTTATTTGAAGATGGAATGCCTTAAAGAATAAAATATAGATGTTTTTATTTCTTTAGTTTTCACAAGTAAACGTGTGGTCTATTTGGGAATCAAGGTGGTAATAAACATTATTGCACTAATATAATGAAATGTAATAATTATACTTTATTTCTATAAAAATGCGAAGTGCTTTAGGAAGTTAGAGATATTATGATAAAGCACTAATCTAGGAAATCTATAATTAGTAATATATTAATTATACATCCTATTATTTTAGTATGACTGTAAGATTCCAAACATTGAGCCAAACTTTTCTCCTTTGGAATTGAATGTTAATTACATTTAAAGATAATAGAGACAATGAAATAATCAAATATAAATCCAAAATTGATTATTACCAATTAATACAAATCTGTAATCAACTATTAGTAAAATAAAAATAATTAGTGTAAAACTCCTCATGGGGTGGCCGAGTTGGTGGAGTAGGTGAGCGTGGAGGTCTTAGTCACGAGTTCGATTCCCTCTACCAAGATTTTCCCGATCAAGCCTGTTGCACAAGATTTGCCTAGTGCGGTTTACCTAGCTGGTATGGTTTGCAAGCTATTGCGTCAGTCCGATGGTTTACCCAGTGCGCATCCAAAGAGTAGCGACTGCAGACTTCCCTGTTATCAACAACAACAACAACAACAACAATAATAATAATAATAATTAGTGCAATCTTTAAAATTTATTACTTAAAGCAATTTCTTGTAGATTGAAAGCTTTTCTCATTTATGATCTTTATTAATAGTATTATATTAAAAAAAAACATAATTATAAAAATCAGATAAACAAAAATGGATTTTTACTCAATTATTGATTTAGAAGAAAAATTTATAATTACATAATTAACTAAGTACTCGCATGAAAAACAAAGGATGTATGCACCACATTAAATCGTAATAATTATCAATTAATTGGACACTTAACGTTTATAGGGCTTCTTGGACCATCCACTGCAAAAATAATTAGTTTATAATAACATTTATATTTCAATTATGATTACCCATTTAAATAAATACACGACATATCTAACGAACATATAAATGACACAATTATATGAAATCAAGGTTTTTGTGCCATTACAAGTTGCGACGTCTGAGCTCAACAACGTGGTCGAGCCCTTTAAAAGTAGTCTGGCTCGATAGATCAGTTGACCTATCTAATTGGGTTTAGACCTGTAGTGGCTTCACTATTGTCGGTTCATGCGATGGTCGAGGTAACCAATTCCTTAGTGGCCATTAATACTATTATTGGAATTCATTAGTCGACGTTTGTTCAAAATACATCTATCATCAATAAATTTTATGATAAAAAATTTATTCGCAAATCGATTCATCTCTATTTTAAAATGTCTTGCTTTATCATTCAAAATTTGACTTGCATCCAAGAAAGCTCATATCCAAAGGAAGGATCTTTTATTGTTTAATATCTTTATTTCGAGAAACTATGAACATTGAAAATCCAGGTGATGGAATGTTTAAAGGTTGAACTCCAACCTTGAGAACCCCTACTGCCCCATTCCTAGAGATTTGTGAGGGAAGTAAATAGCGGGACGTGCCCCAACAAGTTAGAGAACAAAAACTACTGTATACCGCGCTTATAAGGAGTTCAATTCCATGTCTCAGGAATCGAACCCCCACACTGCGACTGCCAACCATGTGATTGAATGCTTTTAATGCACAAAGGTTGAGACCATTCTTTAAGAACTTGCTATAGCGGGTAACATTGTTCATTTAATGATACTTGGGATCATTACTAATTATTTCTCACCTTTATTTTAAAGTTTAAATTCCTTTTATTATTTTGCATTCTTTTATTTTCAATAAGTATTACTATTCATAAGTAGTACATACTGATTATTGGTGATGGGGTATTAATTGGTTTGACATCTTAAATCGTACATGCATGTAAGATGGTAAATCAATTAACATCATCTAAATATCACTTCGATGCTTATGAGAAATCAGTAATGATAAATAGCATTATTCGTTGCAAAATAATTTGAAGACATTTAGGAGTCCGAGTTGCACAGATCATGTGGGGCCATTGACCCCACGGATTTCTTTTTTAAATTTTTTACATTTCTCTCAAAATTTTTATTTTCTTTCTTCCTCACTTTTCAGTGTATTGTGCACGACTTTTCTCTCAAATCATCAATTAATTTCCACACAAATGTGAAATGCATGGGTAAAGATTTAGTAATGTATTGAAATATTTTCATTATTGTTATATTGTTTGTTGACAACCGAACTTCGATCTAAGTTAAAATAGTTTGCTAACCCCACCTCAGGCAAATGGGAGTTTGGTTCCTACTCCCAAGCCGGACAATCCCGTCGTCATCTCAGAAAAATATCATGATTATTCCTGTCACATCACCCTAACAATCAAATACACTTGCCGCAGGTGACATCATCGCCGCCCAAAACTACCAATCCTAAGTCCTAATCCTCAAGCCCCTTGCAAGTCATTACCAGGGGAAAATATTGACACATAGCCACTGGCCTCGTCAACCAATTACAAGAAAATTCGACGACCCGAGTTCCGAGCTCGGTACTATTGCTGATTTGACTGATTTGATGTGATTTCGGCTGAAATTATATATAAATATTTGAATAGGACTCTTGTAAAGGACAAGTGAATTCATATAACTCATGAACTTTAAAGACATTTTTTGTGGTCTTTTTCAAGCATAAATCGTATTTTTCTTAAAGTTTGTTCAAAATTATCCTTGCTAATTTTGACGTCAACATTGTTAAAAATATTCAACTTAATTTTTGCTCCCACATTTCATGTGTGGCTCCACCAATGAACATATTCATGACGTATTGCATGTGTTACAACTCGTCTACTAGCAGTATCCTAGGGATATAAAGGATTGTTGCAAACGTCAAATGCAATTGAAAATTAGGAAAAAAAAAAAAAAAGAATCATCTAATCAAAGACATTTCATTTCTATGCTCAAATAAGTATTATTTAGTTCTTCTAATTCCAAAGATGCCCAAAGAAATGTGACTTCGAAATATTCCAGTGTTAAAAAAGTAGTAGAAAACGTCCAGGAAGAATTTTTATTTGTTTATTTTATTTCAAAAAAACACTCAATTACGCTTGCAATTAGCAATAACAATGGCAAACGTGGCCTTTCCCAACTTTTTTGCAGAAGCCTCCTCTACACTCTTGGGTACAATATTGCCAGCATTTTCCATTCAATTCAGGACTATCATCACTGCCTGGTACGCATTTACCCAAATTAGGGAAATTTTTACAACATCTATCTCCAACTACATCCTTGCAACCTGCAATCAGCAAATAAAATTGAGTAGTCTGTACTATAATAAAACTAAACCCTAAATCTGAAGAATAAAGAGATGACAAACCCCATGCAAAGAATAAAGAAGAGGACAAGGCGAAATGAAATGTTCTTCATGCACTGTTCTGATTATGAAAATTATCTAAGCATCAATCCATCATTACTAAACTTAAGGAAATTTGCAGTGGAAGACTTAATAAAATTAAATGTGCACTTTACGATGTGTTACCCTGAACAATAGGCACTAAATAAATAAAAGCTCATCGTATTAAAACTT
>NW_019266460.1:0-7377 GCF_002742605.1 Olea europaea var. sylvestris | reverse complement strand
ACAAGCCCGAAGTTATCATGTAATCAAAAACCACATTTCATTGACTCGATTCCAATCGAATTTGGCTAGCAGTTCGCCAAAAACGAACAAACCCGAAGTTTTCATGAAATCAAAAACCGCTTTTCATTGACACGATTCCAATCGACTTTGACTAGCAATTCGCCAAAAACGAACAAGCCCGAAGTTATCATGAAATCAAAAACCACTTTTCATTGACTCGATTCCAATCGAATTAGACTAACAATTCCCAAAAAAAAACAAGCCCGAAGTTTTCATGAAATCGAAAACAACTTTTCACTGACTCGATTCCAATCGAATTTGACTACGAATTTGCCAAAAATGAACAAACCCGAAGTTATCATGAAATCAAAAACCACTTTTCGTTGACTCGATTCCAATCGAATTAGACTAGCAATTCGCCAAAAACGAACAAGCCCGAAGTTTTCATGAAATCAAAATCCACTTTTCATTGGCTCTATTCCAATTTAATTTGACTAGCAATTCGCGAAAAACGAACAGACCCAAAGTTATCCTGAAATCAAAAACCACTTTTCACTGACTCGATTCCAATTGAATTTGACTAGCAATTCGCCAAAAACGAACAGACAAGAAGTTATCATGAAATCAAAAACCACTTTCCATTGACTCAATTCCAATCGAATTTGACTAGCAATTCGCCAAAAACGAACAAGCCAGAAGTTTTCATGAAATGAAAATCCACTTTTCATTGGCTCAATTCATATTGAATTTGACTAGCAATTAGCAAAAAACGAACAAACCAGAAGTTATCATGAAATCAAAAACCGCTTTTCACATACTCAATTCCCATCGAATTTGACTAGTAATTCGCCAAAAATGAACAAACCCAAAGTTATCATGAAATCAAAAACCACTTTTCGTTGGCTCGATTCCAATCTAATTTGACTAGTAATTCGCCAAAAACAAACAAACCCAAAGTTACCTTGAAATCAAAAACCACTTTTTGTTGGCACGATTCCAATCGAATTTAACTAGCTATTCACCAAAAATGAATAAACCAAAAGTTATCATGAAATCAAAAACCACTTTTCACTGACTCGATTCCAATCAAATTTGACTAGCAATTCGTCAAAAACGAACAAGCCCGAAGTTCTCATGAAATCAAAAACAACTTTTAACTGACTCGATTCCAATCGAATTTAACTAGCTATTCACCAAAAATGAATAAACCAAAAGTTATCATGAAATCAAAAACCACTTTTCATTGACTCGATTCCAATCGAATTTAACTAGCTATTCACCAAAAATGAATAAACCAAAAGTTATCATGAAATCAAAAACCACTTTTCATTGACTCGATTCCAATCGAATTTGACTAGCAATTCGCCAAAAATGATCAAACCAGAAGTTTTCATGAAATCAAAATCCACTTTTCATTAGCTCAATTCGAATTGAATTTGACTAGCAATTAGCGAAAAACGAACAAACAAGAAGTTATCATGAAACCAAAAACCACTTTTCACTAACTCGATTCCCATCGAATTTGAATAGCAATTCGCCAAAAACGAACAAACCCGAAGTTATCATGAAATCAAAAATCACTTTTCATTGACTCGATTCCAATCGAATTAGACTAGCAATTCGCCAAAAATGAACAAACCCGATGTTTTCATGAAATCAAAATCCACTTTTCATTGAATCGATTCCAATCGAATTTGACTAGCAACTCGCCAAAAATCAACAAACCCGAAGTCATCATGAAATCAAAAACCACTTTTCATTGACTCGATTCCAATCGAATTCGACTAGCATCTCGCCAAAAATGAACAAACCCGATGTTTTCATGAAATCAAAAACCACTTTTCATTGAATCGATTCCAATCGAATTTGACTAGCAATTCGCCAAAAATCAACAAACCCGAAGTTATCATGAAATTGAAAACCACTTTTCATTGACTCGATTCCAATCGAATTAGACTAGCAATTCGCCAAAAATGAAAAAAACACGAAGTTATTATGAAATCCAACACCACTTTTCATTTACTCGATTCCAATCGAATTTGACTAGCTATTAGCCAAAAACGAATAGGCCCGAAGTTATCATGAAATCGAAAACCACTATTCATTGACTCGATTCCAATCGAATTTGTCATGCAATTCGCCAAAAACGAACAAGCCCTAAGTTATCATGAAATCAAAAACCACTTTTCATTGACTCGATTCCAATCGAATTCGACTAGCAATTCGCCAAAAATGAACAAACCCGATGTTTTCATGAAATCGAAAACCACTTTTCATTGAATCGATTCCAATCGAATTTGACTAACAATTCGCCAAAAATCAACAAACCCGAAGTTATCATGAAATCGAAAACCACTTTTCATTGACTCGATTCCAATCAAATCTGACTAGAAATTCGCCAAAAACGACCAAACCCGAAGTTATCTTGAAATCAAAACCCACTTTTCATTGACTCGATTCCAATCGAATTAGACTAGCAATTCGCCAAAAACGAACAAACCCGAAGTTATCATGAAATCGAAAATCACTTTTCATTGACTCGATTCCAATCGAATTAGACTAGCAATTCGCCAAAAACGAACAAACCCGAAGTTAACATGAAATCAAAAACCACATTTCATTGACTCGATTTGAATCGAATTACACTAGCAATTCGCCAAAAATGAAAAAAACCCGAAGTTATCAAGAAATCAAAAACCACTTTCATTGAATCGATTCCAATCGAATTTGACTAGCAATTCGCCAAAAATGAACAAAGCCGAAGTTATCATGAAATCGAAAACCACTTTTCATTGAATCGATTCAAATCGAATTTGACTAGCAATTCGCGTAAAACGAACAAACCCGAAGTTATCATAAAATCAAAAACCACTTTGCATTGACTCGATTCCGATCGAATTAGACTAGCAATTCGCTAAAAATGAAAATACCCGAAGTTATCATGAAATCAAAAACCACTTTTCATTGAATCGATTCCAATCGAATTTGACTAGCAATTCGCCAAAAATGAACAAACCCGAAGTTATCATGAAATCGAAAACCACTTTTCATTGACTCGATTCGAATATAATTTGACTAGCAATTCGTCAAAAATGAACAAACCCGAAGTTATCATGAAATCAAAAATCACTTTTCATTGACTCGATTGCAATCGAATTAGACTAGCAATTCTCCAAAAACGAACAAACCCGAAGTTAACATGAAATCAAAAACCACTTTTAATTTACTCGATTTCAATCGAATTACACTAGCAATTCGCGAAAAACGAACAAACCCGAAGTTAACATGAAATCAAAAACCACATTTCATTGACTTGATTTCAATCGAATTACACTAGCAATTCGCCAAAAATTGAAAAACTCGAAGTTAACAAGAAATCAAAAACCACTTTCATTGAATCGATTCCAATCGAATTTGACTAGCAATTCGCCAAAAATGAACAAAGCCGAAGTTATCATGAAATCGAAAACCACTTTTCATTGACTCGATTCAAATTGAATTTGACTAGCAATTCGCCAAAAATGAACAAACCCGAAGTTATCATGAAATGAAAAACCACTTTGCATTGACTCGATTCCAATCGAATTAGACTAGCAATTCGCTAAAAATGAAAATACCCGAAGTTATCATGAAATCAAAAACCACTTTTCATTGAATCGATTACAATCGAATTTGACTAGCAATTCGGCAAAAAGGAACAAACCCGAAGTTATCATGAAATCGAAAACCACTTTTCATTGACTCGATTCGAATAAAATTTGACCAGCAATTCGCCAAAAACGAACAAACCCGAAGTTATCTCGAAATCAAAAATCACTTTTCATTGACTCGATTACAATCGAATTAGACTAGCAATTCGCAAAAAACGAACAAACCCGAAGTTAACATGAAATCAAAAACCACTTTTCATTTACTCGATTGCAATCGAATTACAGTAGCAATTCGCCAAAAATGAAAAAACCCCAAGTTATCAGGAAATCAAAAACCACTTTCATTGAATCGATTCCAATCGAATTTGACTAGCAATTCGCCAAAAATGAACAAAGCCGAAGTTAACATGAAATCGAAAACCACTATTCATTGACTCGATTCAAATCGAATTTGACTGGTAATTCCCCAAAAACGAACAAACCCGAAGTTATCATGAAATAAAAAATCACTTTTCATTGACTTGATTCCAATCGAATTAAACTAGCAATTCGCCAAAAATGAACAAACCCGATGTTTTCAAGAAATCAAAAACCACTTTTCATTGAATCGATTCCAATCGAATTTGACTAGCAACTCGCCAAATGTCAACAAACCCGAAGTTATCATGAAATCAAAAATCACTTTTCATTGACTCGATTCCAATCGAATTCGACTAGCATTTCGCCAAAAACGAACAAACCCGATGTTTTCATGAAATCAAAAACCACTTTTCATTGAATCGATTCCAATCGAATTTGACTAGCAATTCGCCAAAAATCAACAAACCCGAAGCTTTCATGAAATCGAAAACCACTTTTCATTGACTCTATTCCAATTGAATTAGACTTGCAATTCGCCAAAAATGAAAAAAAAAAAACCCCGAAGTTATTATGAAATCCAACACCACTTTTCATTTACTCGATTCCAATCGAATTTGACTAGCTATTAGCCAAAAACGAATAGCCCCGAAGTTATCATGAAATCGAAAACCACTTTTCATTGACTCGATTACAATCGAATTTGTCAAGCAATTCGCCAAAAACGAACAAGCCCGAAGTTATCATGAAATCAAAAACCACTTTTCATTGACTCGATTCCAATTGAATTCGACTAGCAATTCGCCAAAAATGAACAAACCCGATGTTTTCATGAAATCGAAAACCACTTTTCATTGAATCGATTCCAATCGAATTTGACTAGCAATTCGCCAAAAATCAACAAACCCTAAGTTATCATGAAATCGAAAACCACTTTTCATTGACTCGATTCCAATCGAATCAGACTAGAAATTCGCCAAAAACGATCAAACCCGAAGTTATCTTGAAATCAAAAACCACTTTTCATTGACTCGATTCCAATTGAATTAGACTAGCAATTCGCCAAAAACGAACAAACTCAAAGTTATCATGAAATCAAAAACCACTTTTCATTGAATCGATTCCAATCGAATTTGACTAGCATTTCGTCAAAAATCAACAAACCCGAAGTTATCATGAAATCGAAAACCACTTTTCATTGACTCGATTCCAATCGAATTTGACTAGCAATTCGCCAAAAATGAACAAACCCGAAGTCATCTTGAAATCAAAAACCACTTTTCATTGACTTGATTCCAATCGAATTAGACTAGCAATTCGCCAAAAATGAAAAAACCCGAAGTTATCATGAAATCAAAAACTACTTTTATTTTGAATCGATTCCAATCGAATTTGACTAGCAATTCGCCAAAAATGAACAAACCCTAAGTTATCATGAAATCGAAAACCACTTTTCATTGACTCGATTCAAATTGAATTTGACTAGCAATTCGCCAAAAATGAACAAACCCGAAGTTATCATGAAATGAAAAACCACTTTGCATTGACTCGATTCCAATCGAATTAGACAAGCAATTCGCTAAAAATGAAAATACCCGAAGTTATCGTGAAATCAAAAACCACTTTTCATTGAATCGATTACAATCGAATTTGACTAGCAATTCGCCAAAAACGAACAAACCCGAAGTTATCATGAAATCAAAAATCACTTTTCATTGACTCGATTACAATCGAATTGACTAGCAATTCGCCAAAAACGAACAAACCCGAAGTTAACAAGAAATCAAAAACCACTTTTCATTTCCTCGATTTCAACAGAATTACACTAGCAATTCGCGAAAAACGAACAAACCCGAAGTTAACATGAAATCAAAAATCACATTTCATTGACTCGATTTCAATCGAATTACACTAGTAATTCGCCAAAAATGGAAAACGCCGAAGTTATCAAGAAATCAAAAACCACTTTCATTGAATCGATTCCAATCGAATTTGACTAGCAATTCGCCAAAAATGAACAAAGCCGAAGTTATCATGAAATAGAAAACCACTATTCATTGACTAGATTCAAATCGAATTTGACTGGTAATTCCCCAAAAACGAACAAACCCGAAGTTAGCATGAAATAAAAAATCACTTTTCATTGACTCGATTCCAATCGAATTCGACTAGCAATTCGCCAAAAACGAACAAACCCGATGTTTTCATGAAATCAAAAACCACTTTTCATTGAATCGATTCCAATCGAATTTGACTAGCAATTCGCCAAAAATCAACAAACCCGAAGTTATCATGAAATCGAAAACCACTTTTCATTGACTCGATTCCAATCGAATTCGACTAGCAATTCGCCAAAAACGAACAAACCCGATGTTTTCATGAAATCAAAAACCACTTTTCATTGAATCGATTCCAATCGAATTTGACTAGCAATTCGCCAAAAATCAACAAACCCGAAGTTATCATGAAATCGAAAACCACTTTTCATTGACTCGATTCCAATCGAATTAGACTTGCAATTCGTCAAAAATGAAAAAAAAACCCAAAGTTATTATGAAATCCAACACCACTTTTCATTTACTCGATTCCAATCGAATTTGACTAGCTATTAGCCAAAAACGAATAGCCCCGAAGTTATTATGAAATCGAAAACCACTTTTCATTGACTCAATTCCAATCGAATTTGTCAAGCAATTCGCCAAAAACGAACAAGCCCGAAGTTATCATGAAATCAAAAACCACTTTTCATTGACTCGATTCCAATCGAATTAAACTAGCAATTCGCCAAAAATGAAAAACCCGATGTTTTCAAGAAATCAAAAACCACTTTTCATTGAATCGATTCCAATCGAATTTGACTAGCAACTCGCCAAAAATCAACAAACCCGAAGTTATCATGAAATCAAAAACCACTTTTCATTGACTAGATTCCAATCGAATTCGACTAGCAATTCGCCAAAAACGAACAAACCCGATGTTTTCATGAAATCAAAAACTACTTTTCATTGAATCGATTCCAATCGAATTTGACTAGCAATTCGCCAAAAATCAACAAACCCGAAGTTATCATGAAATCGAAAACCACTATTCATTGACTCGATTCAAATCGAATTAGACTTGCAATTCGCCAGAAATGAAAAAAAACCCGAAGTTATTATGAAATCCAATCGAATTCGACTAGCAATTAGCCAAAAATGAATAGCCCCGAAGTTATCATGAAATCGAAAACCACTTTTCATTGACTCAATTCCAATCGAATTTGTCATGCAATTCGCCAAAAACGAACGAGCCCGAAGTTATCATGAAATCAAAAACCACTTTTCATTGACTCGATTCCAATCGAATTAAACTAGCAATTCGCCAAAAATGA
>NW_019266459.1:0-7378 GCF_002742605.1 Olea europaea var. sylvestris | reverse complement strand
CGAATGTGTCGGAATGGGCTCAAACTTGATAGGTTGATCGGGAACAAAAATCGTGCTGGGTGAATTTCGTCATTTTTCGAAACAGTGTCAAAATTGGCTAAAATTTGATAGGTTGATCGGAAACAAAAACCGCGCCGGGGGCAATTTCGTCATTTTTCTCGACTGTGTCAGAATGGGCTAAAATTTGACAGGTTGATCGGAAACAAAAATCGCGCCGGGGTCATTTTCGTCATTTTTCGCGACTGTGTCGGAATGGGCTCAAATTTGACAGGTTGATCGGAAACAAAACTCGCGCCTGGGGCAATTTCGTCATTTTTCGGGACTGTGTCGGAATGGGCTAGTATTTGACAGTTTGATCGGAAACAAAAATCGTGCCGGGGTCATTTTCGTCATTTTTCGCGATTGTGTCGGAATGGGCTCAAATTTGACAGGTTGATCGTGAACAAAAATCGTTACGGGTTAATTTCGTCATTTTTCGCAACTATGTCGGAATTGGCTAAAATTTGAAAGGTTGATCGGAAACACGAACCGCGCCGTGGGCAATTTCATCATTTTTCTCGACTGTGTCGGAAATGGGCTAAAATTTGACAGGTCGATCGGAAACAAAAATCGCGCCGGGGTGAATTACGTCATTTTTCGCGACGGTGTCGGAATGGGTTCAAATTTGACAGGTTGATCGGAAACAAAAATCGCGCCGGCGGCAATTTCGCCATTTTTCGTGACTGTGTCGGAATGGGCTAAAGTGTGACAGGTTGATCGGAAACGAAAATCACGCTAGGGTCAATTTCGTCATTTTTCGCGACTGTGTCAGAATGGGCTCGAATTTGATAGTTTGATCGGGAACAAAAATCGTGCCGGGCGAATATCGTCATTTTTCTCAACTGTGTCGGAATGGGCTAAAATTTGACTGGTTGATCGGACCCAAAAACTACTCCAGGGTCAATTTCGTCATTTTTCGCGACGACGTCGGAATGGGCTAAAATTTGACAGGTTGATCAGAAATAAAAATCGCGCCGGGCGCAATTTCGTCATTTTTCGCGACTGTGTCGGAATGGGCTATAATTTGACAGGTTGATCGGAAACAAAAATCGCGCCGGGGGTAATTTCGCCATTTTTCGCGACTGTGTCGGAATGGGCTAAAGTTTGACAGGTTGATCGGATACGAAAATCACGCTGGGGTCAATTTCGTCATTTTTCGCGACTGTGTCGGAATGGGCTCAAATTTGACAGTTTGATAGGGAACAAAAATCGTGCCGGGTGAATACCGTCATTTTTCGCAACTGTGTCGGAATTGGCTAAATTTTGACAGGTTGATCGGAAACAAAAACCGCGCCGGGGTCAATTAAGTCATTTTTCGCGACTTTGTCGGAATGGGTTCAAATTTGACAGGTTGATCGGAAACAAAAATCGCGCCGGGGGCAATTTCGTCATTTTTCGCGACTGTGTCGGAATGGGCTAAAATTTGACAGGTTGATCGGAAACAAAAATCGCGCCGAGGGCAATTTCGTCATTTTTATGGACTGTGTCGGAATAAGCTAAAATTGGACTGGTTGATCGGAAACTAAAGCTGCGCCAGGGGCAATTTCGTCATTTTTCGCGATGATGTCGGAATGGGCTAAAATTTGACTGGTTTATCGGAAAGAAAAATGGGCTCAAATTTGACAGGTTGATCAGGAACAAAAATCGTGCCGGGTGGATTTCGTCATTTTTCGCAACTGTGTCGAAATTGGCTAAAATATGAATGGTTGATCGGAAGCAAAAATCGCGCCGAAGGCAATTTCGTCATTTTTCGCGACTGCTTCGGAATGGGTTAAAATTTGGCAGGTTGATCGGAAATAAAAATCGCACCGGAGGCAATTTCGTCATTTTCCTAGACTGTGTCGAAATGGGCTAAAATTTGACTGGTTGATCGGAAAATAAAATTACGCCAGGGGCAATTTCGTCATTTTTCGCGACGATGTCGGAATGGGCTAAAATTTGACTGGTTGATTGGAAACAACAACCGCGTCGGGGGCAATTTCGTCATTTTTCGCGACTGCTTCGGAATGGGTTAAAATTTGGCAGGTTGATCGGAAACAAAAATCGCGCCGGGGGCATTTTCGTCATTTTTCGCGACTGTGTCGGAACTAGCTAAAATTTGACAGGTTGATCGGATTTGAGAGTTGATCGGAAACAAAAATCGCGCCGGGGGCATTTTCGTCATTTTTCGCGACTGTGTCGGAATGGGCTCAAACTTGACAGGTTGATCGGGAACAAAAATCGTGCCGGGTGAATTTTGTCATTTTTCGCAACTGTGTCAAAATTGGCTAAAATTTGATAGGTTGATCGGAAACAAAGATCGCGGCTGGGGCAATTTCGTCATTTTTCGCGACTGTGTCGGAATGGGCTAAAATTTGACAGGTTGATCGAAAACAAAAAGCGCGCCGAGGGCAATTTCGCCATTTTTTGCGACTGTGTCGGAATGGGCTAAAATTTGATTGGTTGATCGGAAACAAAAATCGCTCCGGGGGCTATTTCGTCATTTTTCTGGACTGTGTCTGAATGGGCTAAAATTTGACTTGTTGATCGGAAACTAAAACTGCGCCAGGTGCAATTTCGTCATTTTTCGCGACGATTTCGGAATGGGCTAAAATTTGACTGGTTGATCGAAAACAAAAATCGCGCCGGGGGCAGTGTCGTCATTTTTCGCGACTGTGTTGGAATTGGCTAAAATTTGACAGGTTGATCGGAAACAAAAACCACGCCGGGGGCAATTTCGTCATTTTTCGCGACTGCGTCAGAATGGGCTAAAATTTGACAGGTTGATCGGAAACAAAAATCGCGCCGGGGTCATTTTCGTCATTTTTCGCGACTGTGTCGGAATGGGCTCAAATTTGACAGGTTGATCGGAAACAAAAATCGCGCCGGGGGCTATTTCGTCATTTTTTTGGACTGTGTCGGAATGGGCTAATATTTGACAGGTTGATCGGAAACAAAAATCGTGCCGTGGTCATTTTCGTCATTTTTCGCTACTGTGTCGGAATGGGCTCAAATTTGACAGGTTGATCGGGCACAAAAATCGTGCCGGGTGAATTTCGTCATTTTTCGCAACTATGTCGTAATTGGCTAAAATTTGAAAGGTTGATCGGAAACACGAACCGCGCCGTGGGCAATTTCATCATTTTTCTCGACTGTGTCGGAATGGGCTAAAATTTGTCAGGTTGATCGGAAACAAAAATCGCGCCGGGGTTAATTTCGTCATTTTTCGCGACTGTGTCGGAATGGGCTCAAATTTGACAGGTTGATTGGAAACAAAAATCGCGTCGGGGGCAATTTCGTCATTTTTTGGGACAGTGTCGGAATGGGCTAATATTTGACAGGTTGATCGGACACAAAAATCGCGCCGGGGGCAATTTCGCCATTTTTCGCGACTGTGTCGGAATGGGCTCAAATTTGACAGGTTGATTGTAAACAAAAATCGCGCCAGGGGCAATTTCGTCATTTTACTCGACTGTGTCGGAATGGGCTGAAATTTGGCAGGTTGATCGGAAATAAAAATCGCGCCGGAGGCAATTTCGTCATTTTTCAGGACTGTGTCGGAATGGGCTAAAATTTGACCGGTTGATCGGACACAAAAACTACGCCATGGTCAATTTCGTCATTTTTCGCGACGACGTCGGAATGGGCTAAAATTTGACAGGTTGATCAGAAACAAAAATCGCGCTGGGCGCTATTTCGTCATTTTCGCGACTGTGTCGGAATGAGCTATAATTTGACAGGTTGATCGGAAACAAAAATCGCGCCGGGGGCAATTTCGCCATTTTTCGCGACTGTGTCGGAATGGGCTAAAGTTTGACAGGTTGATCTGAAACGAAAATCACGCTGGGGTCAATTTCGTCATTTTTCGCGACTGTGTCGGAATGGGCTCAAATTTGACAGTTTGATCGGGAACAAAAATCGTGCCGGGTGAATATCGTCATTTTTCGCGACTGTGTCGGAATTGGCTAAATTTTAACAGGTTGATCGGAAACAAAAATCGCGCCGGGGCCAATTACGTCATTTTTCGCGACTGTGTCGGAATGGGTTCAAATTTGACAAGTTGATCGGAAACAAAAATCGCGCCGGGGGCAATTTAGTCATTTTTCGCGACTGTGTCGGAATGGGCTAAAATTTGACAGGTTGATCGGAAACAAAAATCGCGCCGAGGGCAATTTCGTCATTCTTATGGATTGTGTCGGAATGGGCTAAAATTTGACTGGTTGATCGAAAACTAAAGCAGCGCCAGGGGCAATTTCGTCATTTTTCGCGATGATGTCGGAATGGGCTAAAATTTGACTAGTTTATCGGAAATGAAAATCGAACCGGGGGTAATTTCGTCATTTTTTGCGACTGTGTCGGAATGGGCTAAAATTTGATAGTTTGATCGGAAACAAAAATCGCGCCGGGGTCAATTTCGTCATTTTTCGCAACTGTGTCGGAATGGGCTAAAATTTGACAGGTTGATCGGAAACAAAAATCGCGCCGGGGGCAATTTCGTCATTTTTCGCGACTGTGTCGAAATGGGCTAAAATTTGACAAGTTGATCGGAAACAAAAATCGCGCCGGGGTCAATTTCGTCATCTTTCGCGACTGTGTCGGAATGGGCTCAAATTTGACAGGTTGATCGGGAACAAAAATCGCGCCGGGAGAATTTCGTCATTTTTCGCAACAATGTCGGAATAGGCTAAAATTTGACAGGTTGATCGGAAACAAAAATCGCGCCGGGGGCAATTTCGTCATTTTTCGCGACTGTGTCGAAATGGGCTAAAATTTGACAAGTTGATCGGAAACAAAAATCGCGCCGGGGTCAATTTCGTCATCTTTCGCGACTGTGTCGGAATGGGCTCAAATTTGACAGGTTGATCGGGAACAAAAATCGTGCCGTGTCATTTTCGTCGTTTTTCGCAACTGTGTCGGAATTGGCTAAAATTTGACAGGTTGATCGGGAACAAAAATCGCGCCGGGTGAATTTCGTCATTTTTCGCAACAATGTCGGAATAGGCTAAAATTTGACAGGTTGATCGGAAACAAAACCCGCGCCTGGGGCAACTTCGTCATTTTTCGCGATTGTGTCGGAATGGGCTCAAATTTGACAGGTTGATCGGGAACAAAAATCGTGCCGGGTGGATTTCGTCATTTTTCGCAACCGTGTCGAAATTGGCTAAAATCTGAATGGTTGATCGGAAACAAATATCGCGCCGAAGGCAATTTCGTCATTTTTCGCGACTGTGTCGGAATGGGTTGAAATTTGGCAGGTTGATCGGAAATAAAAATCGCACCGGAGGCAATTTCGTCATTTTTTCGGACTGTGTCGAAATGGGCTAAAATTTGACTGATTGATCGGAAACTAAAATTACGCCAGGGGCAATTTCGTCATTTTTCGAGACGATGTCGGAATGGGCTAAAATTTGACTGGTTGATTGGAAACAACAATCGCGTCGGGGGCAATTTCGTCATTTTTAGCGACTGTGTTGGAATGGGCTAAAATTTAACAGGTTGATCGGAAACAAAAATCGCCCCGGGGTCAATTTCGTCATTTTTCGCGACTGTGTCGAAATGGGCTCAAACTTGACAGGTTGATCGGGAACAAAAATCGTGCTGGGTGAATTTTGTCATTTTTCGCAACAGTGTCAAAATCGGCTAAAATTTGACAGGTTGATCGAAACAAAGATCGCGGCGGGGGCAATTTCGTCATTTTTCGCGACCGTGTCGCAATGGGCTAAAATTTGACAGGTTGATCGGAAACAAAAATCGCGCCGAGGGCAATTTCGCCATTTTTCGCGACTGTGTCGGAATGGGCTAAAATTTGACAGGTAGATCGGAAACAAAAATCGCGCCGGGGCAATTTCGTCATTTTTCGCGACTGTGTCGGAATGGGCTAAAATTTGATTGGTTGATCGGAAACAAAAATCGCACCGGGGGCAATTTCGTCATTTTTCTGGACTGTGTCGGAATGGGCTAAAATTTGACTGGTTGATCGAAAACAAAAATCGCGCCGGGGGCAGTTTCGTCATTTTTCGCGACTGTGTTGGAATTGGCTAAAATTTGACACGTTGATCGGAAACAAAAACCGCGCCGGGGGCAATTTCGTCATTTTTCGCGACTGTGTCGGGATGGGCTAAAATTTGACAGGTTGATCGGAAACAAAAATCGCGCGGGGGTCATTTTCGTCATTTTTCGCGACTGTGTCGGAATGGGCTCAAATTTGACAGGTTGATCGGAAACAAAAATCGCGCCGGGGGCAATTTCGTCATTTTTCGGGACTGTGGCGGAATGGGCTAATATTTGACAGTTTGATCGGAAACAAAAATCGTGCCGGGTCATTTTCGTCATTTTTTGCGACTGTGTCGGAATGGGCTCAAATTTGACAGGTTGATCGGGAACAAAAATCGCGCCGAGGGCAATTTCGTCATTTTTCGTGACTGTGTCGGAATTGGCTACAATTTGACAGGTTGATCGGGAACAAAAATCGCGCCGAGGGCAATTTCGTCATTTTTCGTGACTGTGTCGGAATTGGCTACAATTTGACAGGTTGATCGGGAACAAAAATCGCGCCGGGGTCAATTACGTCATTTTTCGCGACGGTGTCGGAATGGGTTCAAATTTGACAGGTTGATCGGAATCAAAAATCGCGCCGGGGCAATTTCGCCATTTTTCGTGACTGTGTCGAAATGGGCTAAAGTTTGACAGGTTGATCGAAAACGAAAATCACGCTAGGGTCAATTTCGTCATTTTTCGCGACTGTGTCGGAATGGGCTCAAATTTGACAGTTTGATCGGAAACAAAAATCGCGCCGGGGGTAATTTCGTCATTTTTCGCGACGGTGTCGGAATGGGTTCAAATTTGACAGGTTGATCGGAATCAAAAATCGCGCCGGGGGCAATTTCGTCATTTTTCGCGACTGTGTCGGAATGGGCTTAAATTTGGCAGGTTGATCGGAAATGAAAATCGCGCCGTGGGCAATTTCATCATTTTTCGCGACTGTGTCAGAATGGGCTAAAATTTGACAGGTTGATCGGAAACAAAAATCGCGCCAGGGGCAATTTCGTCATTTTACTCGGCTGTGTCGAAATGGGCTGAAATTTGGCAGGTTGATCGGAAATAAAAATCGCGCCGGAGGCAATTTCGTCATTTTTCTGGACTGTGTCGGAATGGGCTAAAATTTGACTTGTTGATCGGACACAAAAACTACGCCAGGGTCAATTTCGTCATTTTTAGCGAAGACGTCGTAATGGGCTAAAATTTGACAGGTTGATTAGAAACAAAAATCGTGCCGTGCGCAATTTCGTCATTTTCTCGACTGTGTCGGAATGGGCTATAATTTGACAGGTTGATCGGAAACAAAAATCGCGCCGGGTGC
>NW_019266458.1:0-7383 GCF_002742605.1 Olea europaea var. sylvestris | reverse complement strand
GATCGGAAACAAAAATCGTGCCGGGGCAATTTCGTCATTTTTCGCGACTGTGTCGGAATCGGCTTAAATTTGGTAGGTTGATCAGAAATAAAAATCACGCCGGGGTCAATTTCGTCATTTTTCGCGACTGTGTCGGAATGGGCCTAAATTTGGCAGGTCGATCGGAAACAAAAATCGCGCCGGGGGCAATTTCGTCATTTTTCGCGACTGTGTCGGAATGGGCCTAAATTTGGCAGGTTGATAGGAAATAAAAATCGCGCCGGGGTCAATTTCGTCATTTTTCGCGACTGTGTCGGAATGGGCTAAAATTTGATTGGTTGTTCGGAAATAAAAATTGCACCGGGGGAAATTTCGTCATTTTACGCTCCTGTGTCGGAATGGGATTAAATTTGGCAGGTTGATCGGAAATAAAAATCGCGTCAAGGGCAATTTCGTCGTTTTTCGCGACTGTGTCGAAATGGTCTTAAATTTTGCAGGTTGATTGGAAATAAAAATCGCGCCGGGGGCAATATCGTCATTTTTCGCGACTTTCTCGGAATGAGCTAAAATTTGACTGGTTGTTCGGAAATAAAAATTGCACCGGGGGAAATTTCGTCATTTTACGCTCCTGTGTCGGAATGGGATTAAATTTGGCAGGTTGATCGGAAATAAAAATCGCGCCAAGGGCAATTTCGTCGTTTTTCGCGACTGTGTCGAAATGGGCTTAAATTTTCCAGGTTGATCTGAATTAAAAATCGCGCCGGGGTCAATTACGTCATTTTTCGCGACTGTGTCGGATTGGGTTAAAATTTGACTCGTTGATCGGAAATAAAAATCGCTCAGGGGGCAATTTCGTCATTTTTCGCGAATGTGTCGAAATGGGCTTAAATTTGCCAGGTTGATCGGAAATAAAAATCGCGCCGGGGTCAATTTCGTCATTTTTCGCGACTGTGTCGAAATGGGCTTAAATTTTCCAGGTTGATCTGAATTAAAAATCGCGCCGGGGTCAATTACGTCATTTTTCGCGACTGTGTCGGATTGGGTTAAAATTTGACTCGTTGATCGGAAATAAAAATCGCTCAGGGGGCAATTTCGTCATTTTACGCGACTGTGTCGGAATGGACTTAAATTTTGCAGGCTGATCGGAAATAAAAATCGCGCCGGGGGCAATTTCGTTATTTTTCGTAACTGTGTCAGAATGGGCTAAAATTTGACAGGTAGATCGGAAACAAAAATCACGCCGGGGGCAATTTCGTCATTTTTCGCGACTGTGTCGAAATGGGCTAAAATTTGACAGGAGGATCAGAAATAAAAATCGCGCCGGGCCAATTTCGTCATTTTTCGCGACTGTGTCGAAATTGGCTAAAATTTGACAGGTTGATCGGAAATAAAAATCGCGCCGGGGGCAATTTCATCATTTTTCACGACTGTGTCGAAATGGGCTAAAATTCGACTGGTTGATCAGAAATAAAAATCGCGCTGCGGTAAATTTCATCATTTTACGCGACTGTGTCGGAATGCGCTTAAATTTGGTAGGTTGATCGGAAATGAAAATCACGCCGGGGGCAATTTCGTCATATTTCTCGACTGTGTCGGAATGGGCAAAAATTTAACACGTAGATCGGAAACAAAAACCGTGCCGGGGTAATTCCGTCATTTTTCGCGACTGTGACGGAATCGGCTTTAATTTGGGAGGTTGATCAGAAATAAAAATCGCGCCGGGGTCAATTTCGTCATTTTTCGCGACTGTGTCGGAATGGGCTAAAATTTGACTGGTTGATCGGAAATAAAAATCGCTCAGGGGTAATTTCGTCATTTTACGCGACTATGTCGGAATGTGCTTAAATTTGGCAGGTTGATCGGAAATAAAAATAGCGCCGGGGGCAATTTCGTCATTTTACATGATTGTGTCGGAATGGGCTTAAATTTAGCTGGTTGATCGGAATTAAAAATCGCTCCGGGGCCAATTTCGTCATTTTTCGCGACTGTGTCGGAATGGTCTAAAATTTGACAGGTAGAACGTAAACTAAAATCACGCTGGGCCAATTTCGTTATTTTATGCGACTGTGTCGGAATGTGCTTAAATTTGGCAGGTTGATCGGAAATAAAAATCGCTCCGGGGCAATTTTGTCATTTTTCGCGATTGTATCCGAATGGGCTAAAATTTGACAAAAGGATCAGAAACGAAAATCGCGCCGGGCAAATTTCGTCATTTTTCGTGACTGTGTCGGAATGGGCTTAAATTTACCAGGTTGATCGGAAATAAAAATTGCGCCGGGGTCAATTTCGTCATTTTTCGCGACTGTGTCGGAATGGGCTAAAATTTGACTGGTTGATCGGAAATAAAAATCGCTCAGGGGCAATTTCGTCATTTTACGCGACTGTGTCGGAATGGGCTTAAGTTTGGCGGGTTGATCGGAAATAAAAATCGCGTCGGGGGCAATTTCCTCATTTTTCGCGACTGTGTCGAAATTGGCTAAAATTTGACAGGTTGATCGGAAACAAAAACCGCGCCGGGCAATTTCGTCATTTTTCGCGACTGTGTCGGAATGGTCTAAAATTTGACTGGTTCATAGGAAACAAAAATCGCGCCGGGGGCGAATTCGTCATTTTTCGCGACTGTGTCGGAATGGTCTAAAATTTGACTGGTTCATAGGAAACAAAAATCGCGCCGGGGGCGAATTCGTCATTTTTCGCGACTGTGTCGGAATGGTCTAAAATTTGACTGGTTCATAGGAAACAAAAATCGCGCCGGGGGCGAATTCGTCATTTTTCGCGACTGTGTCGGAATGGGCTAAAATTTGACTGGTTGATCGGAAATAAAAATCGCTCAGGGGGCAATTTCGTCATTTTCCGCGACTGTGTCGGAATGGGCTTAAATTTGCCAGGTTGATCGGAAATAAAAATCGCGCCAGGGTCAATTTCGTCATTTTTCGCGACTGTGTCGGAATGGCTAAAATTTGACCGGTTGATCGGAAATAAAAATTGCGCCGGGGTCAATTTCGTCATTTTTCGCGACTGTGTCGGAATGGGCTAAAATTTGACTGGTTGATCGGAAATAAAAATCGCTCAGGGGGCAATTTCGTCATTTTCCGCGACTGTGTCGGAATGGGCTTAAATTTGGCTGGTTGATCGGAATTAAAAATCGCCCCGGGGGCAATTCCGTCATTTTTCGCGACTGTGTCGGAATGGTCTAAAATTTGACAGGTAGAACGTAAACAAAAATCGCGCTGGGCCAATTTCGTCATTTTATGCCACTGTGTCGGAATGTGTTTAAATTTGGCAGGTTGATCGGAAATAAAAATTGCGCCGGGGCAATTTTGTCATTTTTCGCGGTTGTGCCGGATTGGGCTAAAATTTTACAGAAGGATCAGAAAAAAACCGCGCCGGGCCAATTTCGTAATTTTTCGCGACTGTGTCGGAATGGGCTTAAACTTGCCAGGCTGATCGGAAATAAAAATCGCGCCGGGGTCAATTTCGTCATTTTTCGCGACTGTGTCGGAATGGGCTAAAATTTGACCGGTTGATCGGAAATAAAAATCGCTCAGGGGCAATTTCGTCATTTTACGCGACTGTGTCGGAATGAGCTTAAATTTGGCAGGTTGATCGCAAATAAAAATCGCGTCGGGGGCAATTTCCTCATTTTTCGCGACTGTGTCGAAATTGGCTAAAATTTGACTGGTTGATCGGAAATAAAAATCGCGCCGGGGGCAATTTCGTCATTTTTCGCCACTGTGACGAAAAGGGCCAAAATTTGACTGGTTGATCGGAAATAAAAATCGCGTCGGTGGCAATTTCCTCATTTTTCGCGACTGTGTCGAAATTGGCTAAAATTTGACTGGTTGATCGGAAATAAAAATCGCGCCGGGGGCAATTTCGTCATTTTTCGCCACTGTGACGAAAAGGGCCAAAATTTGACTGGTTGATCGGAAATAAAAATCGCGTCGGTGGCAATTTCCTCATTTTTCGCGACTGTGTCGAAATTGGCTAAAATTTGACTGGTTGATCGGAAATAAAAATCGCGCCGTGGGCAATTTCGTCATTTTTCGCGACTGTATCGGAAAGGGCTAAAATTTGACAGGTGGATCAGAAACAAAAACCGCGCCTGGCCAATTTCGTCATTTTACGCGACTGTGTCGGAATCGGCTTAAATTTGGCAGGTTGATCGTAAATAGAAATCGTGCCGCGGTCAATTTCGTTATTTTTCGCGACTGTGTCAGAATGGTCTTAAATTTGGCAGGTTGATCGGAAATAAAAATCGCTCCGGGGGCAATTTCATCATTTTACGCGACTGTGTCGGAATGGGCTTAAATTTGCCATGTTGATCGGAAATAAAAATCGCGCCAGGGTCAATTTCGTCATTTTTCACGACTGTGTCGGAATGGTCTAAAATTTGACAGGTAGAACGTAAACAAAAATCGCGCTGGGCCAATTTCGTCATTTTATGCCACTGTGTCGGAATGTGTTTAAATTTGGCAGGTTGATCGGAAATAAAAATTGCGCCGGGGCAATTTTGTCATTTTTCGCGGTTGTGTCGGAATGGGCTAAAATTTGACAGAAGGATCAGAAAAAAAACCGCGCCGGGCCAATTTCGTCATTTTTCGCGACTGTGTCGGAATGGGCTTAAACTTGCCAGGTTGATCGGAAATAAAAATCGCGCTGGGGTCAATTTCGTCATTTTTCGCGACTGTGTCGGAATGGGCTAAATTTTGACCGGTTGATCGGAAATAAAAATTGCTCAGGGGGCAATTTCGTCATTTTACGCGATTGTGTCGGAATGGGCTTAAATTTGGCAAGTTGATCGGATATAAAAATCGCGCCGGGGGCAATTTCGTCATTTTTCGCGACTGTATAGAAATTGGCTAAAATTTGACTGGTTGATCGGAAATAAAAATCGCGCCGGGGGCAATTTCGTCATTTTTCGCGACTTTGTCGAAATGGGCTAAAACTTGACTGGTTGATCGGAAATAAAAATCGCGCCGGGGGCAATATCGTCATTTTTAGTGACTGTGTCGAAATGGGCTAAAATTTGACTGGTTGATCGGAAATAAAAATCGCGCCGGGGGCAATTTCGTCATTTTTCTCGACTGTATCGGAATGGGCAAAAATTTGATAGGTAGATCGGAAACAAAAACGGTTGTGGGGCAATTTCGTCATTTTTCGCGACTGTATCAGAATCGGCTTAAATTTGGCAGGTTGATCGGAAAAAAAATCGCTCCGGGGTCAATTTCGTTATTTTTCGCGACTGTCTCGGAATGGGCTAAAATTTGACTGGTTGATCTGAATTAAAAATCGCTCAGGGGGCAATTTCGTCATTTTTCGCGACTGTGTCGGAATGGGCTAAAATTTGACAGAAGGATCAGAAACAAAAATCGCGCCGGGCCAATTTCGTAATTTTTCGCGACTGTGTCGGAATGGGTTTAAATTTGCCAGGTTGATCGGAAATAAAAATCGCGCCGGGGTCAATTTCGCCATTTTTCGCGACCGTGTCGGATTGGGCTAAAATTTGACCGGTTGATCGGAAATAAAAATCGCGCCGGGGGCAATTTCGTCATTTTTCGCGACTGTGTCGGAATGGGCTAAAATTTGACTGGTTGATGGGAAATAAAAATCGCGCCGGGGGCAATTTCGTCATTTTACGCGACTTTGTCGGAATGGGCTTAAATTTGCCAGGTTAATCGGAAATAAAAATCGCGCCAGGGTCAATTTCCTCATTTTTCACGACTGTGTCGGAATGAGCTAAAATTTGACTGGTTGTTTGGAAATAAAAATCGCGCCGGTGGTAATTTCGTCATTTTTTGCGACTGTGCCGGAATGGGCTAAAATTTGACAGAAGGTTCAGAAACAAAAACCGCGCCGGGCCAATTTCGTCATTTTTCGTGACTTTGTCGGAATGGGCATAAATTTGCCTGGTTGATCGGAAATAAAAATCGTGTCGGGGTCAATTTCGTCATTTTTCGCGACTGTGTCGGATTGGGCTAAAATTTGACCGGTTGATTGAAAATTAAAATCGCTCAGGGGGCAATTTCGTCATTTTACGTGACTGTGTCGGAATGGACTTAAATTTTGCAGGTTGATCGGAAATAAAAATCGCGCCGGGGGTAATTTCGTCATTTTTCGCGACTGTGTCGGAATGGACTTAAATTTTGCAGGTTGATCGGAAATAAAAATCGCGCCGGGGGTAATTTCGTCATTTTTCGCGACTGTGTCGGAATGGACTTAAATTTTGCAGGTTGATCGGAAATAAAAATCGCGCCGGGGGTAATTTCGTCATTTTTCGCGACTGTGTCGGAATGGACTTAAATTTTGCAAGTTGATCGGAAATAAAAATTGCGCCGGGGGCAATTTCGTCATTTTTCGCGACTGTGTCGAAATTGGATAAATTTGACTGGTTGATCGGAAATAAAAATTGGGCCGGGGGCAATTTCGTCATTTTTCGCGACTGTGTCGGAATGGGCTAAAATTTTACAGGTGGATCAGAAACAAAAACCGCGCGGGGCCAATTTCGTCATTTTTCGCGACTGTGTCGGAATGGGCTTAAATTTGCCAGGTTGATCGGAAATAAAAATCGCACCGGGGTCAATTTCGTCATTTTTCGCGACTGTGTCGAATTGGGCTAAAATTTGACCAGTTGATAGGAAATAAAATCGCTCAGGGGGCAATTTCGTCATTTTACGCGACTGTGTCGGAATGGACTTAAATTTTGCAGGTTGATCGGAAATAAAAATCGCGCCAGGGTCAATTTCGTCATTTTTCGCGACTGTGTCGAAATTGGCTAGAATTTAATCGGTATATCGGAAATAAAAATCGCTCAGGGGGCAATTTCGTCATTTTAGGCGACTGTGTCGGAATGGGCTTAAATTTGGCAGGTTGATCGGAAATAAAAATCTCGCCGGGGGCAATTTCGTCATTTTTCGCGACTGTGTCGGAATGGGCTTAAATTTGGCAGGTTGATCGGAAATAAAATTCGCACCGGGGCAATTTTGTCATTTTTCGCGACTGTGTCGGAATGGGCTAAAATTTGACAGAAGGATCCGAAACAAAAACCGCGCCGGGCCAATTTCGTCATTTTTCGCGACTTTGTCTGAATGGGCTTAAATTTCCCTGGTTGATCGGAAATAAAAATCGCGCCGGGGTCAATTTCGTCATTTTTCGCGACTGTTTCGGATTGGGCTAAAATTTGACCGGTTGATCGGAAATTAAAATCGCTCAGGGGGCAATTTCGTCATTTTACGTGACTGTGTCGGAATGGACTTAAATTTTGCAGGTTGATCGGAAATAAAAATCGCGCCGGGGGCAATTTCGTCATTTTTCGCGATTGTGTCGGATTGGGCTAAAATTTGACCGGTTGATCGGAAATTAAAATCGCTCAGGGGGCAATTTCGTCATTTTACGTGACTGTGT
>NW_019266457.1:0-7392 GCF_002742605.1 Olea europaea var. sylvestris | reverse complement strand
GGGCCCATAAGTACTTTTTGAAAATGTAGCGACCGTTTTGGATTGAACTCACCACTTCATCGTGACGTATGAGGGATTTTGGCAATTTTCCAAATGAATGAGCACTTGCATATTTGGAACGCTTGGATTGTCGGCGCACGAAGAATTGAGCGTAATTTTTGCACACGGTGTCCATTTTGGGCCCATTAGTAATTTTTGGAAATGTTTGACCGTTTTGGATTGAACTCACCACTTCGTCGTGACGTACGAGGGATTTCGGCCATTTTTCGAAAGAATGAGCACTTGCATATTTGGAACGCTTGGATTGTCGACGTACGAAGAATTGAGCGTAACTTTTGCACACGGTGTCCGTTTTGGGCCCATAAGTACTTTTTGGAAATGTAGCGGCCGTTTTGGATTGAACTCACCACTTCATCGTGAAGTACGAGGGATTTTAGCCATTTTTAGAAAGAATGAGCACTTGCATATTTGGAACGCTTGGATTGTCGGCGTACGAAGAATTGAGTGTAACTTTTGTACACGTGTACGTTTTGGGCCCACAAGTACTTTTTGGAAATGTTTGACCGTTTTGGATTGAACTCACCACTTCGTCGTGACGTACGAGGGATTTTGGCGATTTTTCGAAAGAATGAGCACTTGCATATTTAGAACGCTTGGAGTGTCGACGGATGAAGAATTGAGCGTAACTTTTACACACGGTATCCGTTTTGGGCCCATAAGTAATTTTTGGAAGTGTAGCGATCGTTTTGGATTGAACTCACAACTTCATCGTGACTAATGAGGGATTTCGGCCATTTTTCTAAAGAATGAGCACTTGCGTATTTGGAACGCTTGGATCGTCGGGATACGAAGAATTGAGCGCAACTTTTGCACACGGTGTCCGTTTTGGGCCCATAAGTACTTTTTGGAAATGTAGCGACCGTTTTGGATTGAACTCACCACTTCCTCGTGATGTACGAGTGATTTTGGCCATTTTTCGAAGGAATGATTGCCTGTATATTGAGAACGCTTGGAGAGTCGGCGAACGAAGAATTGAGCGTAACTTTTGCACGCGGTGTCCGTTTTGGGCCCATAAGTACTTTTCGGAAATGTAGTGACCGTTTTGGATTGAACTCACCACTTCCTCGTGATGTACGAGTGATTTTGGCCATTTTTCGAAGGAATGATTGCCTGTATATTGAGAACGCTTGGAGAGTCGGCGAACGAAGAATTGAGCGTAACTTTTGCACGCGGTGTCCGTTTTGGGCCCATAAGAACTTTTTGGAAATGTAGCAACCGTATTGGATTGAACTCACCACTTCGTCGTGACGTATGGGGGAGTTCAACCATTTTTCGAAAGAATGAGCACTTGCATATTGGAACGCTTGGATTGTCGGCGTACGAAGAATTCAGCGTAACTTTTGCACACGGTGTCCGTTTTGGGCCCATAAGTACTTTTTGGAAATGTGGCGACCGTTTTGGATTGAACTCACCACTTCCTCGTGATGTACGAGTGATTTTGGCCATTTCTCGAAGGAATGAGCGCTTGTATATTGAGAACGATTGGAGAGTCGGAGGACGAAGAATTGAGCGTAACTTTTGCACACGGTGTCCGTTTTGGGCCCATAAGAACTTTTTGGAAATGTAGCGACCGTTTTGGATTGAACTCACCACTTCGTTGTGACGTACGAGGGATTTTGGCCATTTTTCGAAGGAATGATTGCCTGTATATTGAGAACGCTTGGAGAGTCAGCGGACGAAGAATTGAGCGTAACTTTTGCACAGAGTGTCCGTTTGGGGACCATGAGTACTTTTTGGAAATGTAGCGACCGTTTTGGATTGAACTCACCACTTCGTTGTGACGTACGAGGGATTTTGGCCATTTTTCGAAAGAATGAGCACTTGCATATTTAGAACGCTTGGAGAGTCAGCGGACGAAGAATTGAGCGTAACTTTTGCACACGTGTCCTTTTGGGCCCATATGTACTTTTTGGAAATATAGCGACCGTTTTGGATTGAACACACAACATCATCGTGACGTACGAGGGATTTTGGCAATTTTTCGAAAGAATGAGCACTTGCATATTTAGAACGCTTGGAGTGTCGACGGACGAAGAATTGAGCGTAACTTTTGCACACGGTGTTCGTTTTGGGCCCATAAGAACTTTTTGGAAATGTAATGACCGTTTTGGATTGAACTCACCACTTCGTCGTGAAGTACGAGGGATTTTGGCCATTTTTCGAAAGAATGAAAACTTGCATATTTAGAACGTTTGGAGAGTCGGCGGACGAAGAATTCAGCGTTACTTTTGCACACGGTGTCCGTTTTGGGCCCATAAGAACTTTTTGGAAATGTTGCGACCATATTGGATTGAACTCACCACTTCGTCGTGACGTATGGGGGAGTTCAACCATTTTTCGAAAGAATGAGCACTTGCATATTTGGAACGCTTGGATTGTCGGCGTACGAAGAATTGAGCCCAACTTTTGCACACGGTGTCCGTTTTGGGCCCATAAGTACATTTTGGAAATGTAGCGACCGTTTTGGATTGAACTCACCACTTCGTTGTGACGTACGAGTGATTTTGGCCATTTTTCGAAGGAATGAGCGCTTGTTTATTGAGAACGCTTGGAGAGTCGGCGGACGAAGAATTCAGCGTTACTTTTGCACACGGTGTCCGTTTTGGGCCCATAAGTACATTTTGGAAATGTAGCGACCGTTTTGGATTGAACTCACCACTTCGTTGTGACGTACGAGTGATTTTGGCCATTTTTCGAAGGAATGAGCGCTTGTTTATTGAGAACGCTTGGAGAGTCGGCGGACGAAGAATTCAGCGTTACTTTTGCACACGGTGTCCGTTTTGGGCCCATAAGTACTTTTTGGAAATGTAGCGACCGTTTTGGATTGAACTCACCACTTCGTCGTGACGTAAATGGTATTTTGGCCATTTTTCGAAAGAATGAGCACTTGCATATTTAGAACGCTAGGAGAGTCGGCAGACGAAGAATTGAGCGTAACTTTTGCACACGTGTCCTTTTGGGCCCATATGTACTTTTTGGAAATGTAGCGACCGTTTTGGATTGAACACACAACTTCATCATGACGTACGAGGGATTTTGGCAATTTTTCGAAAGAATGAGCACTTGCATAATTAGAACGCTTGGAGAGTCGGCGGACGAAGAATTGAGCGTAACTTTTGCACACGGTGTCCGTTTTGGGCCCATAAGAACTTTTTGGAAATGTAGCGACCGTTTTGGATTGAACTCACCACTTCATCGTGACGTACAAGGGATTTTGGCCATTTTTCGAAAGAATGAGCACTTGCATATTTAGAACGGTTGGAGAGTCGGCGGACGAAGAATTTAGCGCAACTTTTGCACGCGGTGTCCGTTTTGGGCCCATAAGTGCTTTTTGGAAACGTTGCGATCGTTTCGGATTGAACTCACCACTTCGTCGTGACGAGCTGGGGAGTTAAGCCTTTTTTCGAAGGAATGAGCGCTTGTATATTGAGAACGCTTGGAGAGTCGGCGGATGAATAATTGAGCGTAACTTTTGCACACGGTGTCCGTTTTGGGCCCATAAGAACTTTTTGGAAATGTAACAACCATTTTGGATTGAACTCACCACTTCGTTGTGACGTACGAGGGATTTTGGCCATTTTTCGAAAGAATGAGCACTTGCATATTTAGAACGGTTGGAGAGTCGGCGGACGAAGAATTGAGCGTAACTTTCGCACTCGGTGTCCGTTTTGGGCCCATAAGAACTGTTTGGAAATGTAGCGACTGTTTTGGATTGAACTCACCACTTCGTCGTGACGTAAATGGGATTTTGGCCATTTTTCGAAAGAATGAGCACTTGCATATTTAGAACGCTTGGAGAGTCGGCGGACGAAGAATTGAGCGTAACTTTTAAACACGTGTCCTTTTGGTCCCATAAGTACTCTTTGGAAATGTAGCGACCGTTTTGGATTGAACACACAACTTCATCGTGACGTACGAGGGATTTTGGCTATTTTTCGAAAGAATGAGCACTTGCATATTTAGAACGCTTGGAGAGTCGGCGAACGAAGAATTGAGCGTAACTTGTGCACACGGTGTCCGTTTTGGGCCCATAAGTAGTTTTTGGAAATGTAGCGACCGTTTTGGATTGAACTCACCACTTCATCGTGACGTACGAGGGATTTTAGCCATTTTTTGAAAGAATGAGCGCTTTACATATTTAGAACGCTTGGAGAGTCGGCGGACGAAGAATTGAGCGTAACTTTTGCACACGGTGTCCCTTTTGGGCCCATAAGTACTTTTTGGAAATGTAGAGACCGTTTTAGATTGAACTCACGACTTCGTCGTGACGTACGAGGGATTTTGGCAATTTTTCGAAAGAATGAGCACTTGCATATTTAGAACGCTTGGAGAGTCGGCGGACGAAGAATTGAGCGTAACTTTTGCACACGGTGTCCGTTTTGGGCCCATAAGAACTTTTTGGAAATGTAGCGACCGTTTTGGATTGAACTCACTACTTCATCGTGACGCACAAGGGATTTTGGCCATTTTTCAAAAGAATGAGCACTTGCATATTTAGAACGGTTGGAGAGTCGGCGGACGAAGTGTTGAGCGTAACTTTTGCACGCGGTGTCTGTTTTGGGCCCATAAGTACTTTTTGGAAATGTAGCGATCGTTTTGGATTGAACTCACCACTTCGTCGTGACGTGCGGGGGAGTTAAGCCATTTTTCGAAGGAATGAGCGCTTGTATATTGAGAACGCTTGGAGAGTTGGCGGACGAAGAATTGAGCGCAACTTTTGCACACGGTGTCCGTTTTTAGCCCATAAGATCTTTTTGGAAATGTAACGACCATTTTGGATTGAACTCACCACTTCGTTGTGACGTACGCGGTATTTTGGCCATTTTTCAAAAGAATGAGCACTTGCATATTTAGAACGGTTGGAGAGTCGGCGGACGAAGTATTGAGCGTAACTTTTGTACACAATGTCCGTTTTGGGCCCATAAGAACTTTTTGGAAATGTAGCGACCGTTTTGGATTGAAATCACCACTTCGTCGTGACGTATGAGGGATTTTGGCCATTTTTCGAAAGAGTAAGCACTTGCATATTTGGAACGCTTGGAGAGTCGACGGACGAAAAATTGATTGTAACTTTTGCACATGGTGTCCGTCTTGGGCCCATGAGAACTTTTTGGAAATGTAGCGACCATTTTGGATTGAACTCACCACTACGTCGTGACGTATGGGGGATTAAGCCATTTTTTGGAGGAATGAGTGCTTGTATATTGAGAACGCTTGGAGAGTCGGCGGACGAAGAATTGATCGTAACTTTTGCACACGGTGTTCGTTTTAGGCCCATAAGAACTTTTTGGAAATGTAACGACCGTTTTGGATTGAACTCACCACTTCGTCGTGACGTATGGGGGAGCTCAACCATTTTTTGAAAGAATGAGCAGTTGCATATTTGGAACACTTGGATTGTCGGCGTACGAAGAATTGAGCGTAACTTTTGCACACGATGTCCGTTTTGGGCCCATAAGTACTTTTTGGAAATGTAGCGACCATTTTGGATTGGACTCACCACTTTGTCGTGACGTACGAGTGATTTTGGCCATTTTTCAAAGGAATGAGCGCTTGTATATTGAGAACGCTTGGAGAGTCGGCGGACGAAGAATTGAGCGTAACTTTTACACACGGTGTCCGTTTTGGGCCCATAAGAACTTTTTGGAAATGTATCGACCATTTTGTATTGAACTCACCACTTCGTCGTGACGTACGAGGGATTTCGGCCATTTTTCGAAAGAATGAGTACTTGCATATTTGGAACGCTTGGATTGTCGACGTACGAAGAATTGAGCGTAACTTTTGCACACGGTGTCCGTTTTGGGCCCATAAGTACTTTTTGGAAATGTAGCGATCGTTTTGGATTGAACTCACCACTTCATCGTGACGTACGAGGGATTTTAGCCATTTTTTGAAAGAACGAGCGCTTACATATTTAGAACGCTTGGAGAGTCGGTGGATGAAGAATTGAGAGTAACTTTGTCACACGGTGTCCATTTTGGGCCCATTAGTACTTTTTGGAAATGTTTGACAGTTTTGGATTGAACTCACCACTTCGTCGTGACGTATGAGGTATTTTGGCCATTTTTCGAAAGAATGAGCACTTGCATATTTAGAACGGTTGGAGAGTCGGCGGACGAAGAATTGAGCGCAACTTTTGCACGCGGTGTCCGTTTTGGGCCCATAAGTACTTTTTGGAAATGTAGCGACCGTTTTGGATTGAACTCACCACTTCGTCGTGACGTATGAGGGATTTTGGCCATTTTTCGAAAGAATGAGCACTTGCATATTTAGAACGGTTGGAGAGTCGGCGGACGAAGAATTGAGCGTAACTTTTGCACACGGTGTCCGTTTTGGGCCCATAAGAACTTTTTGGAATTGTAACGACCATTTTGGATTGAACTCACCACTTCGTTGTGATGTACGAGTGATTTTGGACATTTTTCAAAAGAATGGGCACTTGCATATTTAGAACGGTTGGAGAGTCGGCGGACGAAGAATGGAGCGTAACTTTTGCACACGGTGTCCGTTTTGGGCCCATAAGAACTTTTTGGAAATGTAGCGACCGTTTTGGATTGAACTCACCACTTCGTCGTGACGTACGAGGGATTTTGGCCATTTTTAGAAAGAATAAGCACTTGCATATTCGGAACGCTTGGAGAGTCGACGGACGAAAAATTGATTGTAACTTTTGCACACGATGTCCGTTTTGGGCCCATGAGAACTTTTTGGAAATGTAGATACCGTTTTGGATTGAACTCACCACTACGTCGTGACGCGAGGGGGAGTTAAGCCATTTTTTGAAGGAATGAGCGCTTGTATATTGAGAACGCTTGGAGAGTCGATGGACGAAGAATTGAGCGTAACTTTTGCACACGGTGTTCGTTTTGGGCCCATAAGAACTTTTTGGAAATGTAACGACCGTTTTGGATTGAACTCACCACTTCGTCATGACGTACGAGGGATTTTGGCCATTTTTCGAAAGAATGAACACTTGCATATTTAGAACGGTTGGAGAGTCGGCGGACGAAGAATTGAGCGTTACTTTTGCACACGGTGTCCGTTTTGGGCCCATAAGAACTTTTTGGAAATGTAGCGACCGTTTTGGATTGAACTCACCACTTCATCGTGACGTACATGGGATTTTAGCCTTTTTTTCGAAAGAACGAGCACTTGCACATTTAGAACGCTTGGAGAGTCGGCGAACGAAGAATTGAACGTAACTTTTGCACACGATGTCCATTTTGGGCCCATAAGAACTTTTTGAAAATGTAGCGACCATTTTGGATTGAACTCACAACATCATCGTGACGTACGAGGGATTTCGGCCATTTTTCGAAAGAATGAGCA
>NW_019266456.1:0-7392 GCF_002742605.1 Olea europaea var. sylvestris | reverse complement strand
CGCCGGGTTTATTTTCGTCATTTATCGCGACTGTGTCGGAATTGTCTAAAATTTGACTGGTTGATCGGAAACAAAAATCTCGCTGGGGGCAATTTCGTCATTTTCCTCGACTGTGTCGGAATTGGCTGAAATTTTGCAGTTTAATCGGAAATAAAAATCGCGCCGGCGGCAATTTCGTCATTTTTCTCGACTGTGTCGAAATGGGCTCAAATTTGACAGTTTGATCGGGAACCAAAACCGCGCCGGGGGCAATTTCGTCATTTTTCTCGACTGTAAAATCGCGCCGGGGGCAATTTCGTCATTTTTCTAGACTGTGTCGGAATTGGCTCAAATTCGACAGGTTAATCGGGAACAAAAACCGCGCCGGGGGCAATTTCGTCATTTTTCTCGACTGTGTCGGAATTGGCTGAAATATGGCAGTTTGATCTGAAATAAAAATCGCGCCGGGGGCAATTTTGTCATTTTTCGCGACTGTGTCGGAATTGGCTAAAATTCGACTGGTTGATCGGAAACCAAAACCGCGTCGGGGCTAATTTCGTCATTTTTCTAGACTGTGTTGGTATTAGCTGAAATTTGGCAGTTTCATCGGAAATAAAAATCGCGCCGATGGAAATTTCGTCATTTTTCTCGACTGTGTCGGAGTGGTCTCAAATTTGACAGGTTTATCGGGGACAGAAACCGCGCCGAGGGCAATTTCGTCATTTTTCTCCACTGTGTCGGAATTGGCTGAAATTTGGCAGTTTGATCGGAAATAAAAATCGCGCAAGCGGCAATTTCGTTATTTTTCTCGACTGTATCGGAATGGGCTCAAATTTGACAGGTTGATCGGGAAGAAAAATAGTGCCGGGTGTAATTTCGTCATTTTTCGCGACTGTGTCGGAATTGACTGAAATTTGGCAGTTTAATCGGAAATAAAAATCGCGCCGACAGCAATTTCGTCATTTTTCTCGGCTGTGTCGGAATGGGCTAAAATTTGACAGGTTTATCGGGAACAAAAACCGCGCCAGGGGCAATTTCGTCATTTTTTTCTCGACTGTGTCGGAATTGGCTGAAATTTGGCAGTTTGATCTAAAATAAAAATCCCGCCGGAGGCAATTTCGTCATTTTTCTCGACTGTGTCGGAATGGACTTAAATTTGAAAGGTTTATCGGGAACAAAAACCGCGACGGATGTGATTTGACTTATTGATCGGAAACAAAAATCGCGCCGGGGGCAATATCGTCATTTTTCTCGACTGTGTCAGAATTGGCTGAAATTTGGCAGTTTGATTTGAAATAAAAATCGCGCCGGGGGCAATTTCGTCAATTTTCTCGACTGTGTCGGTATGGGCTAAAATTTGACAGGTTTATCGAGAATAAAAATCGCGCCGGGTGTAATTACGTCATTTTTCGCGACTGTGTCGTAATTGGCTAAAATTTGACTTGTTGATAGGAAACAAAAATCGCGCCGGGGGGCAATTTTGTCATTTTTCTCGACTGTGTCGAAATTGGATGAAATTTGGCAGTTTGATCGGAAAGAAAAATCGCGCCGGCGGCAATTTCGTCATTTTTCTCGACTGTGTCGGAATTGGCTTAAATTTGGCAGTTTGATCGGAAATAAAAATCGCGCCGGGGGCAATTTCGTCATTTTTCTCGACTGTGTCGGAATTGGCTTAAATTTGGCAGTTTGATCGGAAATAAAAATCGCGCCGGGGGCAATTTCGTCAATTTTCTCGACTGTGTCGGAATGGGCTCAAATTTGACGGGCTGATCGGGAACAAAAATAGCGCCGGGTGTAATTTCGTCATTTTTCGCGACTGTGTCGGAATTGGCTAAAATTTGACTGGTTGATCGGAAACAAAAATCTCGCCGGCAGCAATTTCGTCAATTTTCTCGACTGTGTCGAAATTGGCTGGAATTTGGCAGTTTGATCGGAAATAAAAATCGCGTCGACGGTAATTTCGTCATTTTTCTCAAATGTTTCGGAATGGGCTCAAATTTGACAGGTTTATCGGAAACAAACACCGCGCCGGGGCAATTTCGTCATTTTTCTCGACTGTGTCGGAATTGGCTTAAATTTGACGGGTTGATCGGAAACAAAAATCTCGCCGGCAGCAATTTCGTCAATTTTCTCGACTGTGTCGAAATTGGCTGGAATTTGGCAGTTTGATCGGAAATAAAAATCCCGCCGGCGGCAATTTCGTCATTTTTCTCGACTGTGTCGGAATTGGCTTAAATTTGACGGGTTGATCGGGAACAAAAATAGCGCCGGGTGTAATTTCGTCATTTTTCGCGACTGTGTCGGAATCGACTAAAATTTGACATGTTGATAGGAAACAAAAACCGCGCCGGGGGCAATTTCGTCGTTTTTCTTGACGGTGTCGGAATTGGCAGAAATTTGGCAGTTTGATCTGAAATAAAAATCGCACCGGGGGCAATTTCGTCATTTTTTGCGACTGTATAGAAATTGGCTAAAATTTGACTGGTTGATCGAAAACAAAAACCGCGCCGGGGACAATTTCGTCATTTTTCGTGACTGTGTCGGAATTGGCTGAAATTTGGCAGTTTGATCGGAAATAAAAATCGCGCCGGCGGGAATTTCGTCATTTTTCTCGACTGTGTCGGAATGGGCTCAAATTTGACAGGTTGATCGGGAACAAAAATAGCTCCGGGTGTAATTTCGTCATTTCTTGCGACTGTGTCGGAATTGGCTGAAATTTGGCAGTTTGATCGGAAATAAAAATCGCGTCGGCGGCAATTTCGTCATTTTTCTCGACCGTGTCGGAACGGGCTCAAATTTGACAGGTTTATCGGGAACAAAATCCGCGCCGGGTGTAATTTCGTCATTTTTCGCGACTGTGTCGGAATTGGCTAAAATTTGACTTGTTGATAAGAAACAAAAATCGCGCCGGGGGCAATTTCGTCATTTTTCTCGCCTATGTCGGAATTGGCTGAAATTTGGCAGTTAGAACAGAAACAAAAATCGCGCCGGGGGCAATTTCGTCTTTTTTCTCGACTGTGTCGGAATGGGCTCAAATTTGATAGGTTGATCGGGAACAAAAATAGCGCCGGGTGTAATTTCGTCATTTTTCGCGACTGTGTCGGAATTGGCTAAAATTTTACTGGTTGATCGGAAACAAAAATCGCGCCGGGGGCAATTTGGTCATTCTTCTCGACTGTGTCGGAATTGGATGAAATTTGGCAGTTTGATCGGAAATTAAAATCGCGCCGGGGGCAATTTCGTCATTTTTCTCGACTGTGTCGGAATGGGCTCAAATTTGACGGGCTGATCGGGAACAAAAATAGCGCCGGGTGTAATTTCGTCATTTTTCGCGACTGTGTCGGAATTGGCTAAAAATTTGACTGGTTGATCGGAAACAAAAATCTCGCCGGCAGCAATTTCGTCACTTTTCTCGACTGTGTCGAAATTGGCTGGAATTTGGCAGTTTGATCGGAAATAAAAATCGCGTCGACGGTAATTTCGTCATTTTTCTCAAATGTTTCGGAATGGGCTCAAATTTGACAGGTTTATCGGAAACAAACACCGCGCCGGGGCAATTTCGTCATTTTTCTCGACTGTGTCGGAATTGGCTTAAATTTGACAGGTTGATCGGGAACAAAAATAGCGCCGGGTGTAATTTCGTCATTTTTCGCGACTGTGTCGGAATTGGCTTAAATTTGACTTGTTGATATGAAACAAAAACCTCGCCGGGGGTAATTTCGTCATTTTTCTCGACTGTGTCGGAATTAGCTAAAATTAAACTGGTTGATCCGAAACAAAAACCGCGCTGGGGGCAATTTCGTCATTTTTCGTGACTGTGTCGAAATTGGATGAAATTTGGTAGGTTGATCGGAAATAAAAATCGCGCAGCTGGCAATTTCGTCATTTTTCACGACTGTGTCGGAATGGGCTCAAATTTGACTGGTTGATCGGGAACAAAAACCGCGCCGGGTGTAATTTCGTTATTTTTCGCGACTGTCGGAATTCGCTAAAATTTGTCTTGCTGATCGGAAACAAAAACCGCGCCGGGGGCAATTTTGTCATTTTTCTCGACTGTGTCAGAATTGGCTGATATTTGGCAGTTTGATCTGAAATAAAAATCGCGCCGGGGGCAATTTCGTCATTTTTCCCGACTGTGTCGGAATGGGCTCAAATTTGACTGGTTGATCGGGAACAAAAACCGCGCCGGGTGTAATTTCGTTATTTTTCGCGACTGTCGGAATTCGCTAAAATTTGTCTTGCTGATCGGAAACAAAAACCGCGCCGGGGGCAATTTTGTCATTTTTCTCGACTGTGTCAGAATTGGCTGATATTTGGCAGTTTGATCTGAAATAAAAATCGCGCCGGGGGCAATTTCGTCATTTTTCTCGACTGTGTCGGAATTGGCTGAAATCTGGCAGTTTGATCGGAAATAAACATCGCGCCGGCGGCAATATCGTCATTTTTCTCGACTGTGTAGGAATGGGCTCAAATTTGACAGGTTTATTGGGAACAAAAATCGCGCCGGGTGTAATTTCGTCATTTTTCGCGACTGTGTCGGAATTGGATAAAATTTGCCTTGTTGATCGGAAACAAAAACCGCTCCGGTGGCAATTTCGTCATTTTTCTCGACTGAGTCGGAATTGGCTGAAATTTGGCAGTTTGATCTGAAATAAAAATCGCGCAAGGTGTAATTTCGTCATTTTTCTCGACTGTGTCGGAATGGGCTCAAATTTGACAGTTTGATCGGAAACAAAAATCGCGCCGGGGGCAATTTCGTCATTTTTCTCGACTGTGTCGAAATTGGCTGAAATTTCGCAGTTTGATCGGAAATAAAAATAGCGCCGGCGGCAATTTCGTCATTTTTCTCGACTGTTACGAAATGGGCTCAAATTTGACAGGTTTATCGGGAATAAAAACCGCGCCGGGTGTAATTTCGTCATTTTTCGCGACTGTGTCGGAATTTGCTAAAATTTGACTTGTTGATAGGAAACAAAAATCGCGCCGTGGGCAATTTCGTCTTTTTTCTCGACTGTGTCGGAATTGGCTGAAATTTGACTTGTTGATCGGGAACTTAAATCGCGCCGGGTGTAATTTCTTCATTTTTCGAGACTGTGTCGGAATTGGCCAAAATTTGATTTGTTGATCGGAAACAAAAACCTTGCCGGGGGCAATTTCGTCATTTTTCTCGACTGTGTCAGAATTGGCTGATATTTGGCAGTTTGATCTGAAATAAAAATCGCGCCGGGGGCAATTTCGTCATTTTTCCCGACTGTGTCGGAATGAGCTCAAATTTGACATGTTGATCGGGAACAAAAATAGCGCCGGGTTTATTTCCGTCATTTTTCGCGACTGTGTCGGAATTGCCTAAAATTTGACTGGTTGATCGGAAACAAAAATCGCGCAGGGGCAATTTCGTCATTTTCCTCGACTGTGTCGGAATTGGCTGAAATTTGACAGTTTGATCGGAAATAAAAATCGCGCCGGCGGCAGTTTCGTCATTTTTCTCGACTGTATTGGAATGGGCTCAAATTTGACAGGTTGATGGAACAAAAATAGCTCCGGGTGTAATTTCGTCATTTTTCGCGACTGTGTCGGAATTGGCTGAAATTTGGCAGGTTGATCGGAAATAAAAATCGCGCCGAGGGCAATTTCGTCATTTTTCTCGACTGTGTCGGAATTGCCTAAAATTTGACTTGTTGATCGGGAACAAAAATAGCGCCGGGTTTATTTCCGTCATTTTTCGCGACTGTGTCGGAATTGTCTAAAATTTGACTGGTTGATCGGAAACAAAAATCGCTCAGGGGCAATTTCGTCATTTTCCTCGACTGTGTCGGATTTGGCTGAAATTTGGCAGTTTGATCGAAAATAAAAATCGCGCCGGCGGCAATTTCGTCATTTTTCTCGACTGTGTTGGAATGGGCTCAAATTTGACAGGTAGATCGCGAACAAAAATAGCTCCGTGTGTAATTTCGTCATTTTTCGCGACTGTGTCGGAATTGGCTGAAATTTGGCAGGTTGATCGGAAATAAAAATCGCGCAGCTGGCAATTTCGTCATTTTTCACGACTGTGTCTAAATGGGCTAAAATTTGACTGGTTGATCGGGAACAAAAATCGCGCCGGGTGTAATTTCGTTATTTTTCGCGACTGTGTCGGAATTGGCTAAAATTTGACTTGTTGATCGGAAACAAAAACCGCGCCGGGGGCAATTTCGTCATTTTTCTCGACTGTGTCAGAATTGGCTGATATTTGGCAGTTTGATCTGAAATAAAAATCTCGCCGAGGGCAATTTCGTCATTTTTCCCGACTGTGTCGGAATGGGCTCAAATTTGACATGTTGACCGGGAACAAAAATAGCGCCGGGTTTATTTTCGTCATTTATCGCGACTGTGTCGGAATTGTCTAAAATTTGACTGGTTGATCGGAAACAAAAATCGCGCCGGGGGCAATTTCGTCATTTTCGTCGACTGTGTCGGAATTGGCTGAAATTTGGCAGTTTGATATGAAATAAAAATCGCGCCGGCGGCAATTTCGTCATTTTTCTCGACTGTGTCGAAATGGGCTCAAATTTGACAGTTTGATCGGGAACCAAAACCGCGCCGGGGGCAATTTCGTCATTTTTCTAGACTGTGTCGGAATTGTCTCAAATTCGACAGGTTAATCGGGAACAAAAATCGCGCCGGGGGCAATTTCGTTATTTTTCTCGACTGTGTCGGAATTTGATGAAATATGGCAGTTTGATCTGAAATAAAAATCGCGCCGGGGGCAATTTTGTCATTTTTCGCGACTGTGTCGGAATTGGCTGATATTTGGCAGTTTGATCGGAAACAAAAACCGCGTCGGGGGTAATTTCGTCATTTTTCTAGACTGTGTTGGTATTGGCTGAAATTTGGCAGTTTGATCGGAAATAAAAATTGCGCCGATGGAAATTTCGTCATTTTTCTCGACTGTGTCGGAATGGGCTCAAATTTAACTGGTTGATCGGAAACAAAAATCGCGCAGGGGCAATTTAGTTATTTTCCTCAACGGTGTCGGAATTGGTTGAAATTTGGCAGTTTGATCGGATATAAAAATCGCGCCGGCGACAATTTCGTCATTTTTCTCGACTGTGTTGGAATGGGCTCAAATTTGACAGGTTGATCGGGAACAAAAATAGCTCCGGGTGTAATTTCGTCATTTTTCGCGACTGTGTCGGAATTGGTTGAAATTTGCAGGTTGATCGGAAATAAAAATCGCGCAGCTGGCAATTTCGTTATTTTTCACGACTGTGTCGAAATGGGCTAAAATTTGACTGGTTGATCGGGAACAAAAACCACGCCGGGTGTAATTTCGTTATTTTTCGCGACTCTATCGGAATTGGCTAAAATTTGACTAGTTTATCGGAAACAAAAACCGCGCCGGGGGCAATTTCGTCATTTTTCTCGACTGTGTCA
>NW_019266455.1:0-7396 GCF_002742605.1 Olea europaea var. sylvestris | reverse complement strand
AAAACGAACAAATCCGATGTCATCATGAAATTAAAATCTAATTTTCATTGGCTCGATTCCAATCGAATTAGACTGGCATTTTGGAAAAAACGAACAAACCCGAAGTTATCATGAAATCAAAAACCGCTTTCCATTGGCTCGATTCCAATCAAATTAGACTAGCAATTCACCAAAATCGAACATACCCGAAGTTATCATGAAATCAAAACTACTTTCCATTGGCTCGATTCCAATTGAAAAAGACTAGCATTTCTTAAGAAATGAACAAACCCGAACTCATCGTGAAATCAAAAACCACTTTTAATTGCCTCGATTCCAATCTAACTAGACTAGCAATTCGCCGAAAACGAACAAACCCAAAGTTACCATGAAATGAAAAACCACTTTTAATTGGCTAGATTCCAATTAAATTAGACTAGCAATTTGCTAAAGACGAACAAACCCGACGTTATCATGAAATCAAAAACCACTTTCTACTGGCTCGATTCCAATCGAATTAGACTAGTAATTTGCCATAGACGAACGAACCCGATGTTATCATGAAATCGAAAGCCACTTTTCATTGGCTCGATTCTAATCGAATAAGACTTGATATTTGCCAAAAATTAACAAACCCGAAGTTATCATGAAATTAAAACCCCTTTTCGTTAGCTCTATTCCAATCTAATTAGACTAGCAATTCGTCGAAAACGATCAAACTCTTAGTTATCATGAAATCAAAAACCACTTTTCATTGGCTCGATTCTAATCGAATTGGACTAGCAATTCGCTGAAAATGATCAAACCCGAAGTTATCATGAAATCAAAAACAACTTTTCATTGGCACGATTCCAATCGAATTATCCTAGCAACTTTTTGAAAACGATCAAAGCCGAAGTTATCATGAAATTGATAGTCACTTTTCATTGGCTCGAATCCAATCGAATTAGATTAGCAATTCGTCAAAAATGTACAAACCCAAAGTTATCATGAAATCAAAAACCATTTTTCACAGCCTCGATTCCAATCGAATTAGACTAGCGATTCGCCAAAAACGAACAAACCGAAGTCATCATGAAATTAAAAACTACTTTTCATTGGCTCATTCCAATCGAATTAGACTGGCATTTTGTAAAAAATGAACAAACCCGAAGTTATCATGAAATCAAAAACCACTTTTCATTGCCTCGATTCCAATCGAACTAGACTGGCAATTCGGCAAAAACGGACAAACCAAAAGTTATCATGAAATCAAAAACTACTTTTCATTGGCTCGATTCCAATTGAAATAGAATAGCATTTCGCAAAAAAAGAACAAACCCGAAGTCATCGTGATATCAAAAACCACTTTTCATTAGCTCGATGCCAAACGAACTAGACTAGCAGTTCGTCAAAAATGAACAAACCCGAAGTTATCAGGAAATGAAAAACAACTTTTCATTGGCTCGATTCCAATCGAATTGGACTTGCGATTTGCCAAAGACGAACAAACCCGATGTTATCATGAAATCAAAAACCACTTTTTATTGGCTCGATTGCAATCGAATTAGACTAGTAATTTGCCAAAGACTAACAAACCTGATGTTATCATGAAATCGAAAGTCACTTTTCAATGGCTCGGTTCAAATCGAATAAGACTAGCAATTCGCCAAAAACGAACAAACCCGAAGTTATCATGAAATCAAAATCACTTTTCATTGGCACTATTCCAATCGAATTAGACTAGCGATTCATCGAAAATGATCAAACCCGAAGTTATCAGGAAATCAAAAACAACTTTTCATTGGCTCGATTCCAATCGAATTAGACTAGCAAGTCACCGAAAACGATCAAACCCGAAGTTATCATGAAATCAAAAATCACTTTTCATTGGCTCGATTCCAATCAAATTAGACTAGCAATTTTTGGAAAACGATCAAACCCGAAGTTATCATGAAATCGAAAGCCACTTTTCATTGGCACGATTCCAATCGAATTGGACTAGCAATTAGCGGAAAATGAACAAACCGGAAGTTATCATGAAATCAAAACCACTTTTCATTGACTCGATTCCAATCGAATAAGGCTTGCAATTAGCCGAAAATGAACAAACCCGAAGTTATCATGAAATCATAAACCGCTTTTCATTAGCCTGATTCCAATCGAATTAGACTAGCAATTCGCCAAAGGCGAAAAAACCCAATGTTATCATGAAATTAAAAACCACTTTTCATTGGCTCGATTCCAATTGAATTGGGCAAGCATCACTTTTCATTGGCTCGATTCCAATCGAATTAGACTAGCAATTCACCAAAAACAAACAAATCCGAAGTTATCATGAAATCAAAAACCACATTTCATTGGCACGATTCCAATCGAATTAGACTAGCAATTAGTCGAAAATGATCAAACACGAAGTTATCATGAAATCCAAAACCACTTTTCGTTAGCTCAATTCCAATCGAATTAGACTATTAATTTTTCGAAAACGATCAAACTCGAAGTGATCATGAAATTGAAAGCCACTTTTCATTGGCTCGAATCCATTCGAATTAGACTAGCCATTCGCCGAACATGATCAAACTCTAAGTTATCATGACATCAAAAACCACTTTTCATGCCTCGATTCCAATCAAAAAAGACTAGCAATTAGCTGAAAACAAACAAACCAGAAGGTATCATGAAATCAAAAACCACTTTTCATTGGCTCGATTCAAATCGAATTAGACTAGCAATTCGCCAAAGATGAACAAACCCGATGTTAATCAAAAACCACTTTTAATTGTCTCGATTCCAATCGAATTAGACTAGCAATTTGCCAAAGACGAACAAACCCGATGTAATCATGAAATCGAAAGCCACTTTTCAATGGCTCGATTCTAATTGAATAAGACAAGCAATTCGCCAAAAATGAACAAACCCGAAGTTTTCATGAAATCAGAACCACTTTTCATTGGCTCGATTACAATAGAATTAGAGTAGCAATTCATCGAAAATAATCAAACCAGAAGTTATCATGAAATCATAAGCCACTTTTCATTGGCTCGATTCAAAACGAATTAGACTAGCAATTAGCCAAACACGAACAAACCCGAAGTTATCATGAAATCAAAAACTACTTTTCATTGGCTCCATTCCAATCGAATTAGACTAGCATTACTCAAAAAATGAACAAACCCGAAGTTATCATGAAATCAAAATCACTTTTCATTGGCACTATTCCAATCGAATTAGACTAGCAATTCGTCGAAAACGATCAAACCCGAAGTTATCAGGAAATCAAAAACCAATTTTCATTGAGTCAATTCCAATCGAATTAGGCTAGCAATTCGCCGAAAACGATCAAACCCGAAGTTATCATAAAATCAAAAATCACTTTTCATTGGCTCGATTCCAATCGAATTAGACTTGCAATTTTTCGAAAACGATCAAACCCAAAGTTATCATGAAATCGAAAGCCACTTTTCATTGGCACAATTCCAATCTAACTGGACCAGCAATTAGCCGAAAATGAACAAACCCGAAGTTATCATGAAATCAAAAACCACTTTTCATTGGATCGATTCCAATCGAATTAGACTAGCAATTCGCCAAAAATGAACAAATCCGAAGTCATCAAGAAATCAAAAACTACTTTTCATTGGCTCTATTCCAATCGAATTAGACTGGCATTTTATAGAAAACGAACAAACTCGAAGGTATCATGAAATCAACAACCACTTTTCATTGGCTCGATTCCAATCGAATTGGACTAGCAATTCGTCAAAAACGAACAAACCCGAAGTTATCATGAAATCCAAAATCACTTTTCATTGGCTCGATTCCAGTCGAATTAGACTATCAATTTTTCGAAAATGATCAAACTCGAAGTTATCATGAAATCGAAAGCCACTTTTCATTGGCTCAAATCCAATCGAATTAGACTAGCCATTCGCCGAAAATGATCAAACTCTAAGTTATCATGAAATCAAAAACCACTTTTCATTGCCTCGATTCCAAACGAATAAGACTAGCAATTAGCCGAAAACAAACAAACCCGAAGGCATCATGAAATCAAAAACCACTTTTCATTGGTTCGATTCGAATCGAATTAGACTAGCAATTCACCAAAGACGAACAAACCCGATGTTATCGTGAAATCAAAAACAACTTTTCATTTTCTCGATTCCAATCGAATTAGACTAGCAATTAGCCGGAAACGAACAAATCCGAAGTTATCATGAAATCAAAAACCACTTTTCATTGCCTCGGTTCCAATCGAATTAGACTAGCAATTCGCCAAAAACGAACAAATCCGATGTCACCATGAAATTAAAATCGAATTTTCATTGGCTCGATTCCAATCAAATTAGACTGGCATTTTGCAAAAAATAACAAACCCGAAGTTATCATGAAATCAAAAACCACTTTTCATTGGCTCGATTCCAATCGAATTAGACTAGCAATTCGCCAAAAACGAACAAATCCGATGTCATCATGAAATTAAAATCTAATTTTCATTGGCTCGATTCCAATCAATTTAGACTGGAATTTTGCAAAAAATGAACAAACCTCAAGTTATCATGAAATCAAAAACCACTTTTCATTGGCTCGATTCCAATCGAATTAGACTAGCAATTAACCAAAAATGAACAAACCCGAAGTTATCATGAAATCAAAACTACTTTTCATTGGCTCGATTCCAATCGAAAAAGACTAGCATTTCGTAAGAAATGAACAAACCCGAACTCATCGTGAAATCAAAAACCACTTTTCATTGCCTCGATTCAAATCGAACTAGACTAGCAATTCGCCAAAAACGAACAAACCCAAATTTATTATGAAACGAAAAACCACTTTGCATTGGCTCGATTCCCATCAAATTAGACTAGCAGTTTGCCAAAGACGAACAAACCCGAAGTTATCTTGAAATCAAAAACCACTTTCTACTGGCTCGATTCCAATCGAATTAGACTAGTAATTTGCCAAAGACGAATAAACCCGACGTTATCATGAAATCGACAGCCACTTTTCATTGGCTCGATTCTAATCGAATATGGCTAGATATTCGCCAAAAACGAACAAACCCGAAGTTACCATGAAATTAAAACCCCTTTTCGTTGGCTCTATTCCAATCGAATTAGACTAGCAATTTTTCGAAAATGATCAAACTCGAAGTTATCACAAAATCGAAAGCCACTTTTCATTGGCTCGAATCTAATCGAATTAGACTAGCCATTCGCCGAAAATGATCAATCTCTAAGTTATCATGAAATCAAAAACCACTTTTCATTGCCTCGATTCCAATCGAATTAGACTAGCATTTTTTCGAAAATGATCAAACTCGAAGTTATCATGGAATCGAAAGCCACTATGCATTGGGTCGATTCCAATCGAATTAGACTAGCAATTTGCCGAAAACGAACAAACCCGAAGTCATCGTGAAATCGAAAACCACTTTTTATTGGCTTGATTCCAATTGAATTAGACTAGCAATTTGCCGAAAACGATCAAATTCGAAGTTATCATGAAATCAAAAAACCACTATTCATTGGCTTGATTCCAATCGAATTAGACTAGCATTTCGCAAAAAATGAACAAGCCTGAAGTTATCTTGAAATCAAAAACAACTTTTCGTTGGCTCGATTCGAATCGAATTAGACTGGCAATTTACCAACGACGAACAAATCAGAAGTTATCATGAAATCGAAGCCACTTTTCATTGGCTCGATGCCAATCGAATTAGACTAGCAATTCGCCAAAAATGAACAAACCTGAAGTTATCAAGAAATCAAAGCCACTTTGCATTAGCTCAATTCCAATCGATTGGACTTGCAATTAGCCAAAAAGGATCAAACCCGAAGTTTCAAGAAATCCAAAACCACTTTTCAATGGCTCGATTCCAATCGAAGTGGACTCGCAATTAGTCGAAAATGAACAAATTCGAAGTTATCATGAAATCAAAAACACTTTTCATTGGCTCGATTCCAATCGAATTAGACTAGCAATTCGTCAAAAATGAACAAATCCGAAGTTATCATGAAATCAAAAACCACTTTTCACTGGCTCGATTCCAATTGAATTACACTAGCATTTCGTAAAAAACGAACAAACTCGAAGTTATCATGAAATCAAAGAACACATTTCATTGGCTCGATTCCAATCAAATTAGACTAGCAATTCTCCAAAAAGAACAAATCCGAAGTTGTCATGAAATCAAAAACCACTCTTCACTGGCTCGATTCCAATCGAATTAGACTAGCAATTCGTCGAAAATGATAAAACCCGAAGTTTTAATGAAATCAAAAACCACTATTCATTGGCTCGATTCCAATCGAATTAGACTAGCATTTCGCGAAAAATGAACAAACCCGAAATTATCATGAAATCAAAGCGACTTTTCATTGGCTCGATTCCAATCGAATTAGACTAGCTATTCGCCAAAAATGAACAAACCCGAAGTTATCATGAAATCAAAGCCACTTTTCATTAGCTCAATTCCAATTGAATTAGACTCGCATTTTCTCAAAAAATGAACAAATCGAAAGTTATCACGAAATCGAAAGCCACTTGTCATTGGCTCGATTCCAATCGAATTAGACTAGCAAGTCGCCAAAACCGAACAAACCCGAAATTATCATGAAATCAAAACCACTTTGCATTAGCTTAATTCCAATCAAACTAGACTAGCAATTAGCCGAAAACGATCAAATCTAAAGTTATCATGAAATCCAAAACCACTTTTCATTAGCTCGATTCCAATCGAATTAGACTAGCAATTTTTCGAAAATGATCAAACTCGAAGTTATCATGAAATCGAAACCACTTTTCATTGGCTCAAATCCAATCGAATTAGACTAGCCATTCGCTGAAAATGATCAAACTCGAAGTTATCATGAAATATAAAACAACTTTTCATTGGCTCGATTCCAATCGAATTAGACTAGCAATTCATCGAAAATAATCAAACCCGAAGTTATCATGAAATCATAAACCACTTTTCATTGGCTCGATTCCAATCGAATAAGACTAGCAATTAGCCGAAAACGATCAAATCTAAAGTTATCATGAAATCCAAAACCACTTTTCATTAGCTCGATTCCAATCGAATTAGACTAGCAATTCATCGAAAATAATCAAACCCGAAGTTATCATGAAATCATAAACCACTTTTCATTGGCTCGATTCCAATCGAATAAGACTAGCAATTAGCCGAAAACGATCAAATCTAAAGTTATCATGAAATCCAAAACCACTTTTCATTAGCTCGATTCCAATCGAATTAGACTAGCAATTCATCGAAAATAATCAAACCCGAAGTTATCATGAAATCATAAACCACTTTTCATTGGCTCGATTCCAATCGAATTAGACTTGCAATTCGCCAAAGGCGAACAAACCCGATGTTATCATGAAATCAAAAACCACTTTTCATTGGCTCGATTACAATCGAATTGGA
>NW_019266454.1:0-7396 GCF_002742605.1 Olea europaea var. sylvestris | reverse complement strand
CCCCGGCGCGATTTTTGTTTCCGATCAACCTATCAAATTTTAGACCATTCCGACACCGTCGCGAAAGATGATGAAATTTCCCCTGGCGCGTTTTTAGTTTAGGTACAACCAGTCAAATTTTAGCCCATTCCGACACCGTCGCGAAAATTATAGAGATCGCCCCCAGCGAGATTCTCGTTTTCCATCAACCTACCAAATTTCAGCCCATTCCGACACCGTCGAAAAAATGACAAAATCGCCCCCAGCGCGATTTTTGTTTTCGATCAACCTGTTAAATTTTGGCCCATTCCGACTCCATCGCGAAAAATGAGTAAATTGCCCCCGGCGAGATTTTTGTTTCCGATCAAGCTGTCAAATTTTAGCCCATTTCGACACTGTCGTGAAAAATGACGAAATTGCCCCTAGCGCGGTTTTTGTTTCCGATCAACCTGTCAAATTTTAGCCCATTCCGACACCGTCGTGAAAAATGACGAAATTGCCCCTAGCGCGGTTTTTGTTTCCGATCAACCTGTCAAATTTTAGCCCATTCCGACACCGTCGTGAAAAATGACGAAATTGTTCACAACGCGGTTTTTGTTTCCGATCAATCTGTCTAATTTTAGACCATTCCGACAACGTCGCGAAAAATGACAAAATCGCCCCCGCCGAGATTTTCGTTTCCCATCAACCTGCCAAATTTCAGCCCGCTCCCACACCGTCACGAAAAATGTTGAAATTACCCCCGACGCGATTTTTGTTTCCAATCAACTTCACAAATTTCAGCCCATTCCGACACATTCGCGAAAAATGACGAAATTGCCCCAGACCTGATTTTTGTTTCCGATCAATCTGTCAAATTTTTGCCCATTCCGACACCGTTGCAAAAAATGATGAAATTGCCCCCGACGCGATTTTAATTTTCGATTAATCTGTCAAATTTTAGCCGATTCCGACACCGTCGTGAAAAATGACGAAATTGCCCCCGAAGCAATTTTTGTTTCTGATTAATCTGTCAAATTTTAACCGATTCCGACACCCTCGCGAAAAATGACGAAATTGCCCCCGGCACGATTTTTTTTTTGATCAATCTGTCAAATTTTTGCACATTCCCACACCGTCGCGAAAAATGACGAAATTGCCCCCGGCGCGATTTTTTTTTTGATCAATCTGTCAAATTTTTGCACATTCCCACACCGTCGCGAAAAATGACGAAATTGCCCCCGGCGCGATTTTTGTTTCCAATCAATCTGACAAATTTTTGCCCATTCCAACACCGTCGCTTAAAATGATGAAATTGCCCCCGGCGAGATTTTTGTTTCCCATCAATCAGTCAAATTTTAGCCCATTCCGACAGCGTCGCGAAAAGTGTCAAAATAGCCCCCGGCGCGATTTTTGTTTCTGATCAATCAGTCAAATTTTAGCCCATTCCGACACCGTCGCAAAAATGACGAAATTGCCCCCTGCGCGATTATTGTCTCCGATCAACCTATCAAAATTTACCCTATTCCGACACCGTCGCGAAAAATGACGAAATTGCCCCCGCGCGATTTTTGTTTCCGATCAATCTGTCAAATTTTTGCCCATTCCAACACCGTCGCTAAAAATGACGAAATTGCCCCCGGCTCGATTTTTGTTTCCGATCAATCTGTCAAATTTTTGCCCATTCCAACACCGTCGAGAAAAATGACGAAACTGCCCCCGCCGCGATTTTGGTTTCCCATCAATCAGTCAAATTTTAGCCCATTCCGACACCGGTGCGAAAAATGAGGAATTTTCCCGACGCGATTTTTGCTTCCGATCAATAAGTCAAATTTAAGCTGATTCCGACACCGTCGCGAAAAATGACGAGATTGCCCCCGGCGCGATTTTTGTTTAAAATTAATCTGTCAAATTTTAGCCGATTCCGACACCGTCGCGAAAAATGACGAAATTGCCCCCAACGTGATTTTTATTTCCGATCAATCTGTCAAATTTTTGCCCATTCCGACACCGTTACGAAAAATGAGGAAATTGCCCCCGGCGCGATTTTTATTTCCGATCAATCTGTCAAATTTTTGCCCATTCCAACATCGTCGCGAAAAATGACGAGATTGCCCCCGTCGCGATTTTTGTTTAAGATTAATCTGTCAAATTTTAGCCGATTCCAACACCGTCGCGGAAAATGACGAAATTGCCCCCGGCGCGATTTTTGTTTCCGATTAATCTGTCAAATTTTAACCGATTCCGACACCGTCGCAAAAAATGACGAAATTGCCCCCGGCGCGATTTTTGTTTCCGATCAATCTGTCATATTTTTGCACATTCCCACACCGTCGCGAAAAATGACGAAATTGCCCCCGGCGTGATTTTTGTTTCAAAACAATCAGTCAAATTTTAGCCCATTCCGACACCGTCGTGAAAAATGACGAAATTGCCCCTTGCGCGATTTTTGTTTCCGATCAGCCTGTCAAATTTTAGCCCATTCCAACACCGTCGCGAAAAATTACGAAATTGCCCCCGGCGCGATTTTTATTTCCGATCAATCTGTCAAATTTTAGCCCATTCCGACACCGTCGCAAAAATGATGAAATTGCCCCTTGCGCGATTATTGTCTCCGATCAACCTATCAAATTTTAGCCCATTCCGACACCATCGCGAAAAATGACGAAATTGCCCCCGCGCGATTTTTGTTTCCGAACAATCTGTCAAATTTTTTCCCATTCCGACACCATCGCGAAAAATGACGAAATTGCCCCCGGCGCGATTTTTGTTTACGATCAATCAGTCAAATTTGAGCCCATTAAGACACCGTCGCGAAAAATGACGAAATTACCCCCCGCGCTATTTTTGTTTCCGATTAATCTGTCAAATTTGAGCCGATTACGACACCGTGGCAAAAAATGACGATATTGCCCCCGGTGCGATTTTTGTTTCCGATCAATCTGTCAAATTTTTGCCCATTCCAACACCGTCGCGAAAAATGACGAAATTGCCCCCGGCGCGATTTTGGTTTCCCATCAATCAGTCAAATTTTAGCCCATTCCGGCACCGTTGCGAAAAATGAGGAATTTTCCCCGGCGCGATTTTTGCTTCCGATGAATAAGTCAAATTTAAGCCGATTCCGACACCGTCGCGAAAAATGACGAGATTGCCCCCGCCGCGATTTTTGTTTAAGATTAATCTGTCAAATTTTAGCCGATTCCGACACCGTCGCGAAAAATGACGAAATTACCCCCGTCGCGATTTTTGTTTCCGATCAATCTGTCAAATTTTTGCCCATTCCGACACCATTGCGAAAAATGAGGAAATCGCCCCCGGCGCGATTTTTATTTCCGATCAATAATTCAAATTTAAGACCATTCCGACACCGTCGCGAAAAATGACGAAATTGCCCCGACGCGATTTTTTTTTCCGATCAATCTGTCAAATTTTTGACCATTCCGACACCGTCGCGAAAAATGACGAAATTGCCCCCGTCACGATTTTTGTTTCCAATCAATCAGTCAAATTTTTGCCCATTCCGACACCATTGCGAAAAATGATGAAATTGCCCTCGGCGCGATTTTTATTTCCGATCGATAGTCAAATTTAAGCCGATTCCGACACTGTCGCGAAAAATTTTGAAATTGCCCCCGGCGCGATTTTTGTTTCCGATCAATCTGTCAAATTTTTGCACATTCCAACACCGTCGCGAAAAATGACGAAATTGCCCCCGGCGCGATTTTTGTTTCCGATCAATCAGTCAAATTTTAGCCGATTTCGACACCGTCGCGAAAAATGACGAAATTGCCCCCGGCGCGATTTTTGTTTCCGATCAATCATCTAAATTTTTGCCCATTCCAACACCGTCGCGAAAAATGACGAGATTGCCCCCGACGCGATTTTTGTTTAAGATTAATCTGTCAAATTTTAGCCGATTCCGACACCGTCGCGGAAAATGACGAAATTGCCCCCGGCGCGATTTTTGTTTCCGATCAATCATCTAAATTTTTGCCCATTCCAACACCGTCGCGAAAAATGACGAGATTGCCCCCGACGCGATTTTTGTTTAAGATTAATCTGTCAAATTTTAGCCGATTCCGACACCGTCGCGGAAAATGACGAAATTGCCCCCGGCGCGATTTTTGTTTCCGATCAATCAGTCAAATTTAAGCCCATTCCGACACCGTCGCGAAAAATGACGAAATTGCCCCCGGCGCGATTTTTGTTTCCGATCAATCATCTAAATTTTTGCCCATTCTAACACCGTGGCAAAAAATGACGAGATTGCCCCCGACGCGATTTTTGTTTAAGATTAATCTGTCAAATTTTAGCCGATTCCGACACCGTCGCGGAAAATGACGAAATTGCCCCCGGCGCGATTTTTGTTTCCGATCAATGTGTCAAATTTTTGCCCATTCCGACATCGTCGCGAAAAATGATGAAATTGCCCCCGACGCGATTTTTATTTCCGATCAATCTGTCAAATTTAAGCCGATTCCGACACCGTCGCGAAAAATGACGAAATTGCCCCCGGCGCGATTTTTATTTCTGATCAATCAGTCAAATTTAAGCCCATTCCGACACCGTCGCGAAAAATGACGAAATTGCCCCCGGCGCGATTTTTGTTTCCGATCAATCTGTCAAATTTTAGCCGATTTCGACACCGTCGCGAAAAATAACGAAATTGCCCCCGGCGCGATTTTTGTTTCCGATCAATCAGTCAAATTTAAGCCCATTACGACACCGTCGCGAAAAATAACGAAATTGCCCCCGGCGCGATTTTTGTATCCGATCAATCTGTCAAATTTTTGCCCATTCCGACACCGTCGTGAAAAATGACGAATTTACACCCGACGCGATTTTTGTTTCCGTTCAATCAGTCAAATTTGAGCCCATTTCGACACCGTCGTGAAAAAGGACGAAATTGCCCCCGGCGCTATTTTTGTTTCCGATTAACCTGTCATATTTTAGCCCATTCCGACACCATCGTGAAAAATGACGAAATTGCCTCCGACGCGATTTTTGTTTCCGATTAATCTGTCAAATTTTAAACGATTCCGACACCGTCGCAAAAAATGATGAAATTACCCCCGGCGCGATTTTTGTTTCTGATCAATCTGCCAAATTTTTGCAGATTCCCACACCGTCGCGAAAAATGACGAAATTGCCCCCGGCGCGATTTTTGTTTCCAAACAATCAATCAAATTTTAGCCAATTCCGACACCGTCGTGAAAAATGACAAAATTGCCCCTCGCGCGATTTTTGTTTCCGATCAACCTGTCAAATTTTAGCCCATTCGAACACCGTCGCGAAAAATTACGAAATTACCCCCGGCGCGATTTTTATTTCCGATCAATCTGTCAAATTTAAGCCGATTCCGACACCGTCACGAAAAATGACGAAATTGCCCCCGGCGCGATTTTTATTTCCGATCAATCAGTCAAATTTAAGCCCATTCCGACACCGTCGCGAAAAATGACGAAATTGCCCCCGGCGCGATTTTTGTTTCCGATCAATCTGTCAAATTTTAGCCGATTTCGACACCGTCGCGAAAAATAACGAAATTGCCCCCGCCGCGATTTTTATTTCCGATCGATCAGTCAAATTTAAGCCCATTACGACACCGTCGCGAAAAATGACGAAATTGCCCCCGGCATGATTTTTGTTTCCGATCAATCTGACAAAATTTTGCCCATTCCGACATCGTTGCGAAAAATGATGAAATTGCCCCCGACGCGATTTTTATTTCCGATCAATCTGTCAAATTTAAGTCGATTCCGACACCGTCGCGAAAAATGACGAAATTGCCCCCGGCGCGATTTTTAATTCCGATCAATCAGTCAAATTTATGCCCATTCCGACACCGTCGCGAAAAATGACGAAATTGCCCCCGGCGCGATTTTTGTTTCCAAACAATCAATCAAATTTTAGCCAATTCCGACACCGTCGTGAAAAATGACAAAATTGCCCCTCGCGCGATTTTTGTTTCCGATCAACCTGTCAAACTTTGGCCCATTCGAACACCGTCGCGAAAAATTACGAAATTGCCCCCGGCGCGATTTTTATTTCCGATCAATCTGTCAAATTTTAGCCCATCCCGACACCGTCGCAAAAATGATGAAATTGCCCCTTGCACGATTATTGTCTCCGATCAACCTATCAAATTTTAGCCCATTCCGACACCGTCGCTAAAAATGACGAAATTGCCCCGCGCGATTTTTGTTTCCGATCAATCTGTCAAATTTTTGCCCATTCCGACACCGTCGCGAAAAATGACGAAATTGCCCCCGGCGCGATTTTTGTTTCCGATCAATTAGTCAAATTTGAGCCCATTAAGACACCATCGCGAAAAATGACGAAATTGCCCCCGGCGCGATTTTGGATTCCCATCAATCAGTCAAATTTTAGCCCATTCCGACACCGTTGCGAAAAATGAGGAATTTTCCCCGGCGCGATTTTTGCCTCCGATCAATAAGTCAAATTTAAGCCGATTCCGACACCGTCGCGAAAATGACGAAATTGCCCCATGCGTAATTATTGTCTCCGATCAACCTATCAAATTCTAGCCCATTCCGACACCGTCGCGAAAAATGACGATATTGCCCCCGCGCGATTTTTGTTTCCGATCAATCTGTTAAATTTTTGCCCATTCCGATACCGTCGCGAAAAATGACGAAATTGCCCCCGGCGCGATTTTTGTTTCCGATCAATTAGTCAAATTTGAGCCCATTAAGACACCGTCGCGAAAAATGACGAAATTGCCCCCGGCGCGATTTTGGTTTCCCATCAATCAGTCAAATTTTAGCCGATTCCGACACCGTCGCGAGAAATGACTAAATTGCCCTTGGGGCGGTTTTTGTTTCCGATCAATTAGTCAAATTTGAGCCCATTCCGACACCGTTGCGAAAAATGAGGAATTTTCCCCGGCGCGATTTTTGCTTCCGATCAATAAGTCAAATTTAAGCCGATTCCGACACCGTCGCGAAAGTGACGAAATTGCCCCTTGCGCAATTATTGTCTCCGATCAACCTATCAAATTTTAGCCCATTCCGACACCGTCGCGAAAAATGACGAAATTGCCCCCGCGCGATTTTTGTTTCCGATCAATCTGTCAAATTTTTGCCCATTCCGACACCGTCGCGAAAAATGACGAAATTGCCCCCGGCGCGATTTTTGTTTCCGATCAATTAGTCAAATTTGAGCCCATTAAGACACCGTCGCGAAAAATGACGAAATTACCCCCGGCGCTATTTTTGTATCCGATTAATCTGTCAAATTTGAGCCGATTCCGACACCGTGGCGAAAAATGACGAAATTGCCCCCAGTACGATTTTTGTTTTCGATCAATCTGTCAAATTTTTGCCCATTCCAACACCGTCGCAAAAAATGACGAAATTGCCCCCGGCGCGATTTTGGTTTCCCATCAATCAGTCAAATTTTAGCCCATTCCGACACC
>NW_019266453.1:4615-7397 GCF_002742605.1 Olea europaea var. sylvestris | reverse complement strand
TTAGCAAAATTTCTTCGTATGGGCCTTCGAATAATTAGTTTCCTCATTACTTATGTCAGGTTGAAGAAGTGCTGGAAAGAAAATTAAAGAAGCAAAACCGTACCAGGGGCAATTTTGTCATTTGTCGCGACGGTATCGAAATGGGCCGAAATTTGGTAAGTTGATTGGAAATGGCCCGCAAAATTGGACTCGGGGCACAGACCCGGGATCACGAGATTTTACCCAAATTCCTTCGTTTGGGCTTCCGAATAATTAATTTCCGTGTTAATTATGTCTGGTTGAAGAAACGCTGGACAGAAAATTAACAAAGAAAAACCACACCAGGGGCAATTTTGTCATTTGTCCCGACGGTGTCGAAATGTGCCGAAATTGGGCAGGTTGATTGGAAACAGCCCGCGAAATTGGACTCGGGGCACAGACTCGGGATCACGGGATTTTAGCCAAATTCCTTCGTTTGGGCCTCCGAATAATTAACTTCCATATTAATTATATCAGGTTGAAGAAGTGCTAGATAGAAAATTAACAAAGAAAAACCGCAGCAGGGGCAATTTTGTCATTTGTCGCGACGGTGTTGGAATGGGCCAAAATTTGGAAGGTTGATTGGAAACGGCCCGCGAAAATGGACTCGGGACACAGACTCGGGTTCTCGGGATTTTAGCCAAATTCCTTCGTTTGGGCCTACAAATAATTAATTTCCTTATTAATTATGTTAGGTTGAAGAAGTGTTGGATAGAAAATTAACAAAGCAAAATCGCACCAGGGCAATTTTGTCATTTTTCGCGACGGTGTCGGAATGGGCTGAAATTTGACAGGTCGATTGTAAAGGCCCACGAAATTAGTCTCGGGGCACAGACTCGGGATCACGAGATTTTTGCCAAATTCCTTCGTTTAGGCCTCAGAATAATTAATTTCCTTATTAATTATGTCAGGTTGAAGAAGTTACAGACATAAAATTAACAAAGCAAAATCGCACCAGGGGCAATTTTGTAATTTGTCGTGAAGGTGTAGGAATGGGCCAATATTTGGCAGGTCGAATGTAAATGGCCTGCGAAATTGGACTCGGGGCACAAACTCGGGATCTCGAGATTTTAGCCAAATTCCTTCGTTTGGGCATCCGAATAATCAATTTCCGTATTAATTATGTTAGGTTGAAGAACTACTGGACAGAAAATTAACAAAGAAAAACTACACCAGGGGCAATTTTGTCATTTATCGTGACGATGTCGGAATGGGCTGAAATTTGGTAGGTTGATTGGAAACGGCCCGCGAAATTGGACTCGGGGCACAGACCCGGGATCATGGGATTTGAGCCAAATTCCTTCGTTTGTGCCCCCGAATAATTAATTTCCTTATTAATTATGTTAGGTCAAAGAAGTGCTGGACAGAAAATTAACAAAGCAAAACCGTATCTGGGGCAATTTTGTCATTTGTCGCGACGGTGTCGAAATGGGCCGAAATTTGGAAAGTTGATTGGAAACGGCCCACAAAATTGGACTCGTGGCACAGACCCGGGATCACGGGATTTTAGCCAAATTCCTTCGTTTGGGCCTCCGAATAATTAATTTTCGTATTAATTATGTCAGGCTGTAGAAGTACTGGACAGAAAATTAATAAAGAAAAAGAGCACCAGTGGCAATTTTGTCATTTGTCGCGACGATCTCGGAATGGTCCGAAATTTGGCAGGTTGATTGGAAACGGCCCGCAAAATTGGACTCAAGGCATAGACTCGGGATCACGGGATTTTAGCCAAATTACTTCGTTTGGGCCTCCGAATAATTAGTTTCCTTATTAATTATGTCATGTTGAAGAAGTGATAGATAGAAAATTAACAAAGCAAAGTCGCACCAGGGGTAATTTTGTCATTTGTGGCGACGGTGTCGGAATGGGCCGAAATTTAGCAGCTTGATTGGAAACGGCCCGCTAAATTGGACTCGGGGTACAGACTCGGGATCACGAGATTTTATCCAATTCCTTCGTTTGGGCCTCCGAATAATTAATTTCCTCACTAATTATGTCAGGTTGAAGAAGTGAGGGACAGAAAATTAACAAAGCAAAATCTCACCTGGGCAATTTTGTCCTTTGTCGCGATGGCATCGTAATAGGACAAAATTTGGCAGGTTGATTGGAAACAGCCCGTGAAATTGGACTCGAGGAACAGACCAGGGATCACGGGATTTTAGCCAAATTCCTTCGTTTGGGCGTACGAATAATTAATTTCTGTATTAATTATATCAGGTTGAAGAAGTGTCGGGCAAAAAATTAACAAAGAAAAATCGGACCTAGGGCAATTTTGTCATTTGTCGCGACGGTGTCGGAATGGGCCGAAATTTAGCAGGTTGTTTGGAAACGACCCGCGAAATTGGACTCGGGCACAAACCCGGGATCACGGGATTTTGGCCAAATTCCTTCGTTTGGGCCTCCGAATAATTAATTTTTTATTAATTATGTCAGGTTGAAGAAGTGCTGGACAGAAAATTAACAAAGCAAAATCGCACCTGGGGCTATTTTGTCATTTGTCGCGACGTTGTCGGAATGGGCCGAAATTTGGCAGGTTGATTAGAAACGGCCCGAGAAATTGGACCCGGGCCATAGGCCCGGGATCGCGGTATTTTAGCCAAACTCCTTCGTTTGGGCCTTCGAATGATTACTTTTCGTATTAATTATGTCATGTTGAAGAAGTGCTGGACAGAAAATTAACAAAGAAAAATCGCACCAGGGGCTATTTTGTCATTTGTCGCGACGGTGTCGGAGTGGACCGAAATTTGGCAGGTTGATTGGAAAC
>NW_019266453.1:0-3365 GCF_002742605.1 Olea europaea var. sylvestris | reverse complement strand
TGCAGGTCGATTGGAAACAGCCCGTGAAATTGGACTCGAGGCACATACCCGTCATGGAATTTTAGCCAAATTCTTTCATTTGGGCCCCTGAAAAATTAATTTCCATATTAATTATGTTAGGTCGAAGAAGTGCTGGAAATAAAATTAACAAAGAAAAATCGCACTAGGGGCAATTTTGTCATTTGTCGCGACGAAGTCGGAATGGACCGAAATTTGGCAGGTTGATTGGAAACGGCCCGAGAAATTGGGCTCGAGGCACGTACCTGGGATCACGAGATTTTTGCCGAATTCCTTCGTTTGGGCCTTCGAATAATTAATTTCCTTATTAATTATGTCAGGTTGAAGAAGTGATGGACAAAAAATTAGCAAAGCAAAACTGCACCAGGGGCAATTTTGCCATTTGTCGCGAAGGTGTACGAATGGGCTAAAATTTGGCAGGTTGATTGGAAACGGCCCGGGAAATTGGACTCAGGGCACAGACCCGGGGTCACGAGATTTTTGCCAAATTCCTTCGTTTGGGGCTCCAAATAATTAATTTCCTTATTAATTATGTCAGATTGAAGAAGTGCTAGACAAAATATTAATAAAGCAAAACCGCACTAGGGGCAACTTTGTCATTTGTCGCGACAGTGTCGGAATGGGCTGAATTTTGACAAGTTGATTGGAATCGGCCCGAGAAATTGGACTCGAGGCACAGACCCTGGATCACGGGATTTTACCCATATTCCTTCATTTGGGCCCCTGAATAATTTATTTCCTTACTAATTACGTCAGGTTGAAGAAGTGTTGGACAGAAAATTAACAAAGCAAAATTGCACCAGGGGCAATTTTGTCATTTGTTGCGTGGGCGTCGGAATGGGCCAAAATTTGGCAGGTTCATTGGAAACGGCTAGCAAAATTGGCTCGGGGTATAGACCCGGTATCATGGGATTTTAGCCAAATTCCTACGTTTGGGCCTCCGAATAATTAATTTCTGTATTAATTATGTCAGGTTGAAGAAGTGCTGGACAGAAAATTAATAAAGAAAAATCGGACCGGGGGCAATTTTGTCATTTGTCGCGACGGTGTCGGAATGGGCCGAAATTTGGAAAGTTGATTGGAAACGGCTCGCGAAATTGGACTCGGGGCACAGACCCGTGGTCACGGGATTTTAGCCAAATTCCTTCGTTTGGGTCTCCGAATAATCAATTTCCATATTAATTATGTCAGGTTGAAGAAATGGTGGACAGAAAATTAACAAAGAAAAACCGTGGCAGTGGCAATTTTGTCATTTGTCGCGACGATCTCAGAATGGTCCGAAATTTGGCAGGTTGATTGGAAACGGCCTACGAAATTGGACTCGAGGCATAGACTCGAGATCACGGGATTTTAGCCAAATTACTTCGTTTGGGCCTCCAAATAATTATTTTCCTTACTAATTATGATAGGTTGAAGAAGTGCTGGATAGAAAATTAGCAAAGCAAAACCGGACCAGGGGCAATTTTGTCATTTGTCACAATGGTGTCGGAATGGGCCGTAATTTGGCAGGTTGATTGGAAACAGCCCACGAAATTGGAGTTGGGGTACAGACCCGGGATCACGAGATTTTAGCTAAATTCCTTCATTTGGGCCTCCGAATAATTAATTTCCTGATTAATTATGTTAGGTTGAAAAAGTGATGGACAGAAAATTAACAAAGCAAAACCGCACAAGGGCCAATTTTGTCATTTGTCGTGAAGGTGTAGGAATGGGCTGAAATTTTACAGGTTGATTGGAAACGGCCCGCGAAATTGGACTCGGGGCACTGACCCGAGATCAAGAGATTTTAGCCGAATTCTTTCGTTTGGGTCTCCGAATAATTAATTTTCGTATTAATTATGCCAGGTTGAAGAAGTGCTGGAAGGAAAATTGACAAAGAAAAACCACACCAGGGGCAATTTTGTCATTTGTCGCGACGGTGTCGGAATGGGCCGAAATTTGGCACATTGATTGGAAACGGCCCGCGAAATTGGACTCGGGGCACAGATCCGGGATCACAGGATTTGAACCAAATTCCTTCATATGGGCCTCCGAATAATTAATTTCCTTATTAATTATGTCAGGTTGAAGAAGTGCTGGACAGAAAATTAACAAAGCAAATCTGTACTAGGGGCAATTTTGTCATTTTTCACGATGGTGTCGGAATGGGCCAAAATTTGGAAAGTTGATTGGACACGGCCCGCGAAATTGGACTCGGGGCACAGACTCGGGATCAAGAGATTTTAGCCAAATTCCTTCGTTTAGGCCTCCGAATAATTAATTTCCTTATTACTTATGTTAGGTTGAAGAAGTGCTGGACAGAAAATTAACAAAGAAAAACTGCACCAGGGGCAATTTTGTCATTTGTCGCGACGGTGTCGAAATGGGCTGAAATTTGGCAGGTTGATTGGAAACGGCCCGCGAAATTGGACTCAAGGTACAGACCCGGGATCACGAGATTTTAGGTAAATTTCTTTGTTTGGGCCTCCGAATAATTAATTTCCTTATTACTTATGTTAGGTTGAAGAAGTGCTGGACAAAAAATTAACAAAGCAAAATCGTACCAGGGGCAATTTTGTCATTTGTCGCGACGGTATCAGAATGGGCCGAAATTTGGAAAGTTGATTGGAAACGGCCCGTGAAATTGGACTCTGGGCATAGACCCGGGATCACGAGATTTTAGCTAAATTCCTTCGTTTGGGCCTCCGAATAATTAATTTCTTATTAATTATGTCAGGTTGAAAAAGTGATGGACAGAAAATTAACATAGCAATACCGCACCAGGGGCAATTTTGTCATTTGTCGCGACGGTGTCGGAATGGGCCGAAATTTTGCAGGTTGTTTGGAAATGGCCCGTGAAATTGGACTCGGGGCACAAACCCAGGATCACGGGATTTTAGCCAAATTCCTTCATTTGGGCCTCCGAATAGTTAATTTCCTTATTAATTATGTCAGGTTGAAAAAGTGCTGGTCAGAAAATTAACAAAGCAAAACCGCACCTGGGGCAATTTTGTCATTTGTCGGACGATGCTGGAATGGGCCAAAAGTTGGCAGGTTGATTGGAAATGGCTCGAGAAATTGGGCTCGGGGCATAGACCCGAGATCACATGATTTTAGCCAAATTCCTTCGTTTGGGCCTCTGAATAATTTATTTCCCTATTAATTATGTCAGGTTAAAGAAGTGCTGGACAGAAAATTAACAAAGAAAAACCGCACTAGGGCCAATTTTTTCATTTGTCGCGACGGTGTCGAAATGGGCCGAAATTTGGCAGGTTGATTGGAAACGGCACGCGAAATTATACTCGTGGCACAGACCCGGCATCACGGAATTTTAGCCAAATTCCTTTGTTTGGAACTTCGAATAGTTA
>NW_019266452.1:0-7400 GCF_002742605.1 Olea europaea var. sylvestris | reverse complement strand
GGGGCAATTTCGTCATTTTTCGCGACTGTGTCGGAATGGGCTCAAATTTGACGGGTTGATCAGGAACAAAAATCGTGCCGGGGCAATTTCGTCATTTTTCGCGACTTTCTCGGAATGAGCTGAAATTTGGTAGGTTGATCGAAAATAAAAATCGCGCCGGGGGCAATTTCGACATTTTTCTCGATTGTTTCGAAATGGGCTAAAATTTGACAGATCGATCATAAAATTTGACAGATCGATCAGAAACAAAAACCGCGCCGGGGCAATTTCGCCATTTTTTGCAATGGTGTCGGAATGGGCTCAAATTTGACAGATTGATCGGGACAAAAACCACTCCGGTGGCAATTTAGTTATTTTTCGCGACTGTGTCGGAATTGGCTAAAATTTGACAGGTTGATAAGAAACAAAAATCGCGTCGGGGGCAATTTTGTCATTTTTCGCGACGATGTCGGAATGGGCTAAAATTTGACTGTTGATCGGAAACAAAAATCACGTCGTTGGCAATTTCGACTTTTTTTCTCGATTGTGTCGAAATGGGCTTAAATTTGACTGGTGGATCGGAAACAAAAACCGCGTCAGGGGCAATTTCGTCATTTTTCGCGACTGTGTCGGAATGGGCTAAAATTTGACAGATCGATCGGAAACAAAAACCGCACCGGGGTAATTTCATCATTTTTAGGAACGGTGTCGGAATGGGCTCAAATTTGACAGGTTGATCGGGAACAAAAATCGCACCGGTGGCAATTTAGTTATTTTTCGCGACTGTGTCGAAATTGGCTAAAATTTGACAGGTTGATAAGAAACAAAAATCGCGTCGGGGGAAATTTTGTCATTTTTCGCGACGATGTCGGAATGGGCTAAAATTTGACTGTTGATCGGAAACAAAAATCGCGCCGTTGGCAATTTCGTCATTTTTCTCGATTGTGTCGAAATGGGCTTAAATTTGACTGGTGGTTCGGAAATAAAAACCGCCGCAGGGGAAATTTCGTCATTTTTCGCGACTGTGTCGGAACGGGCTAAAATTTGACAGATCGATCGGAAACAAAAACCGAACCGGGGCAATTTCATCATTTTTAGGAACGGTGTCGGAATGGGCTCAAATTTGACAGGTTGATCGGGAACAAAAATCGCTCTGGTGGCAATTTAGTTATTTTTCGCGACTGTGTCGGAATTGGCTAAAATTTGATAGGTTGATCGGAAACAAAAACCGCACGGGGGGCAATTTTGTCATTTTCCGCGACGGTGTCGGAATGGGCTAAAATTTGACATTTTGATAGGAAACAAAAATCGCGCCGGGGCAATTTTGTCATTTTTCGCGACGGGGTCGGAATGGGCTAAAATTTGACAAGTTGATCGGGGACAAAAACCGCGCCGGGGGCAATTTTGTCATTTTTCGCGACGGTGTCGGAATGGGCTAAAATTTGACAAGTTGATCGTAGACAAAAATCGTGCCGGGGGCAATTTCGTCGTATTTCGCAACAGTGTCGGAATTTGCTAAAATTTGACTGGTTGATCGGAGAAAAAAATCGCACCGGGGGCAATTTCGTCGTTTTTCGCAACAGTGTCGGAATTGGCTAAAATTTGACTGGTTGATCGGAAACAAAAGCCTAGCCGGGGACAAATTCGTCATTTTTCGCGACTGTGTCGGAATGGGCTGAAATTTGGCAGTTTGATCGGAAATAAAAATCACGTCGAGGGCAATTTCCTCCTTTTTCTAGACTGTGTCGGAATGGGCTGAAATTTGGCAAGTTCATCGGAAATAAAAATCTCGCCGGGGGTAATTTCGTCATTTTTCGCGACTGTGTCGGAATGGGCTCAAATTTGACAGGTTGATCAGGAACAAAAACCGCGCCGGGGGTAATTTCGTCATTTTTCGCAACTGTGTCGGAATTGGCTAAAATTTGACAGGTTGATCGGAAACAAAAATCGTTCTGTGGGCAATTTTGTCATTTTTCACGACGATGTCGGAATGGGCTAAAATATGACAGGTTGATCGGAACCAAAAATTGCGCCGGGGGCAATTTCGTCATTTTTCGCGACTGTGTCGGAATGGGCTCAAATTTGACGGGTTGATCGGAAACAAAAATCGCCCCGGGTGCAATTTTGTCATTTTTCGCGACGATGTCAGAATGGGTTAAAATTTGATTGGTTGATCGGAAACAAAAACCGCGCTGGGGACAATTTCGTCATTTTTCGCAACTATGTCGGAATGGGCTAAAATTTGACAGGTTGATCGGAAACAAAAATCGCGTCGGGGGAAATTTCGTCGTTTTTCTCGACTGTGTCGGAATGGGCTAAAATGTTACAGATCGATAGGAAACAAAAACCGCGCCGGGAGAATTCCGTCATTTTTCGCTACTGTGTCGGAATGGGCTCAAATTTGACAGGTTGATCGGAAACAAAAACCGCGCCGGGGGCAATTTCGTCATTTTTTGCGACTGTGTCGGAATGGGCGAAAATTCGACAGATCGATCGGAAACAAAAACCGCGCCGGGGCAATTTCGCCATTTTTTGCAATGGTGTCGGAATGGGCTCAAATTTGACAGATTGATCGGGACAAAAACCGCTCCGGTGGCAATTTAGTTATTTTTCGCGACTGTGTTGGAATTGGCTAAAATATGACTGGTTGATCGGAAACAAAAATCGCGCCGGGGGCAATTTTGTCATTTTTCGCGACGGTGTCGGAATGGGCTAAAATTTGACGGGCTGATCGGAAACAAAAAATGTACCGGGGGCCATTTCGTCATTTTTCGCGACTGTGTAGGAATGGGCTAAAGTTTGACAGGTTGTTCGGGAACAAAAACCGCGCGGGGGTAATTTCGTCGTTTTTCGCAACTGTGTCGGAATTGGCTGAAATTTGACAGGTTGATCGGAAACAAAAATCGCGTCGGGGGCAATTTCGTCATATATCGCGACTGTGTCGGAATGGGTTAAAATTTGACAGGTTGATCGGAAACCAAAGAAATTCGCGCAGGGCCATTGCGTCATTTTTCGCGACTGTGTAGGAATGGGCTAAAATTTGACAGGTTGATCGGAACCAAAAATCGCGCCGGGGGCAATTTCGTCATTTTTCGCGACTTTGTCGGAATTGGCTCAAATTTGACGGGTTGATAAGAAACAAATATCGCGCCGGGGGCAATTTTGTCATTTTTCGCGACTGTGTTGGAATGGGCTCAAATATGACAGGTTGTTCGGGAACAAAAATCGCGCCGGGGGTAATTTCGTCTTTTTTCGCAACTGTGTCGGAATTGGCTAAAATTTGATAGGTTGATCGGAAACAAAAATCGCGTCGGGGGCAATTTCGTCATATATCGCGACTGTGTCGGAATGGGTTAAAATTTGACAGGTTGATCGGAAACCAAAGAAATTCACGCGGGGCCATTTCGTCATTTTTAGCGACTGTGTAGGAATGGGCTAAAATTTGACAGGTTGATCGGAACCAAAAATCGCGCCGGGGGCAATTTCGTCATTTTTCGCGACTTTGTCGGAATGGGCTCAAATTTGACGGGTTGATAAGAAACAAATATCGCGCCGGGGGCAATTTCGTCATTTTAATCGATTGTGTCGAAATGGGCTTAAATTTGACTGGTGGATCGGAAACAAAAACCGCGGCAGGGGCAATTTCGTCATTTTTCGCGACTGTGTCGAAATGGGCTAAAATTTGACAGATCGATAGGAAACAAAAACCGCGCCGGGGCAATTTCATCATTTTTTGCAATGGTGTCGGAATGGGCTCAAATTTGACAGGTTGATCAGGAACAAAAATCGCTCCGGTGGCAATTTAGTTATTTTTCGCGACTGTGTCGGAATTGACTAAAAGTTGACAGGTTGATTGGAAACAAAAATCGCACGGGGGGCAATTTTGTCATTTTTCGCGACGGTGTCGGAATGGGCTAAAATTTGACAAGTTGATCGGATACAAAAACCGCGCCGGGGGCAATTTTGTCATTTTTCACGACGTTGTCGGAATGGGCTAATATTTGACGAGTTGATCGGAGACAAAAACCGCACCGGGGGCAATTTCGTCGTTTTTCGTAACAGTGTCGGAATTGGCTAAAATTTGACTGGTTGATCGGAAACGAAAGCCTAGCCGGGGACAAATTCGTCATTTTTCGCGACTGTGTCGGAATGGGCTCAAATTTGACAGGTTGATCAGGAACAAAAACCGCGCCGGGGGTAATTTCGTCATTTTTCGCAACTATGTCGGAATTGGCTAAAATTTGTCTGGTTGATCGGAAACAAAAATCGCGCCTGGTGCAATCTTGTCATTTTTCGCGACGATGTCGGATGGGCTAAAATTTGACTGGTTGATCGGAAACGAAAGCCTAGCCGGGGACAAATTCGTCATTTTTCGCGACTGTGTCGGAATGGGCTCAAATTTGACAGGTTGATCAGGAACAAAAACCGCGCCGGGGGTAATTTCGTCATTTTTCGCAACTATGTCGGAATTGGCTAAAATTTGACAGGTGGATCGGAAACAAAAATCGTGCCGTGGGCAATTTTGTCATTTTTCACGACGATGTCGAACCGGGCTAAAATATGACTGGTTGATCGGAAACAAAAACCGCGCCTGGGACAATTTCGTCATTTTTCCCGACTTTGTCAGAGTTGGCTAAAATTTGACAGGTTGATCGGAAACAAAAATCGCGTCGGGCGCAATTTTGTCATATTTCGCGACTGTGTCGGAATGGGTTAAAATTTCACAGGTTGATCGGAAACCAAAAAAACGCGCGCGGGGCCTTGTCGTCATTTTTCGCGACTGTGGAGGAATGGGCTAAAATTTGACAGGTTGATCGGAACCAAAAATCGCGCCGGGGGTAACTTCGTCATTTTTCGCGACTGTGTCGGAATGGGCTCAAATTTGACGGGTTGATCGGAACCAAAAATCGCGCCGGGGGCAATTTCGTCATTTTTCGCGACTGTGTCGGAATGGGCTCAAATTTGACGGGTTGATCAGGAACAAAAATCGTGCCGGGGGCAATTTCGTCATTTTTCGCGACTTTCTCGGAATGGGCTGAAATTTGGTAGGTTGATCGAAAATAAAAATCGCGTCGGGGGCAATTTCGTCATTTTTCTCGATTGTGTCGAAATGGGCTTAAATTTGACTGGTGGATCGGAAACAAAAACCGCGACAGGGGCAATTTCGTCATTTTTCGCGACTGTGTCGAAATTGGCTAAAATTTGACAGATCGATAGGAAACAAAAACCGCGCCGGGGCAATTACATCATTTTTTGCAATGGTGTCGGAATGGGCTCAAATTTGACAGGTTGATCGGGAACGAAAACCGCGCCGGGGGCAATTTCGTCATTTTTCGCGACTATGTCGTAATGGGCGAAAATTTAACAGATCGATCAGAAACAAAAACCGCGCCGGGGCAATTTCGCCATTTTTTGCAATGGTGTCGGAATGGGCTCAAATTTGACAGATTGATCGGGACAAAAATCGCTCCGGTGGCAATTTAGTTATTTTTCGCGACTGTGTCGGAATTGGCTAAAATTTGACAGGTTGATAAGAAACAAAAATCGCGTCGGGGGCAATTTTGTCATTTTTCGCGACGATGTCAGAATGGGCTAAAATTTGACTGTTGATCGGAAACAAAAATCGCGCCATTGGCAATTTCGACATTTTTCTCGATTGTGTCGAAATGGGCTTAAATTTGACTGGTGGATCGGAAACAAAAACCGCCTCAGGGGCAATTTCGTCATTTTTCGCGACTGTGTCGGAATGGGCTAAAATTTGACAGATCGATCGGAAACAAAAACCGCACCGGGGCAATTTCATCATTTTTAGGAACGGTGTCGGAATGGGCTCAAAATTGATAGGTTGATCGGGAACAAAAATCGCACCGGTGGCAATTTAGTTATTTTTCGCGACTGTGTCGGAATTGGCTAAAATTTGACAGGTTGATAAGAAACAAAAATCGCGTCGGGGGCAATTTTGTCATTTTTCGCGACGATGTCAGAATGGGCTAAAATTTGACTGTTGATCGGAAACAAAAATCGCGCCGTTGGCAATTTCGTCATTTTTCTCGATTGTGTCGAAATGGGCTTAAATTTGACTGGTGGTTCGGAAATAAAAACCGCCGCAGGAGAAATTTCGTCATTTTTTGCGACTGTGTCGGAACGGGCTAAAATTTGACAGATCGATCGGAAACAAAAACCGAACCGGGGCAATTTCATCATTTTTAGGAACGGTGTCGGAATGGGCTCAAATTTGACAGGTTGATCGGGAACAAAAATCGCTCCGGTGGCAATTTACTTATTTTTCGCGACTGTGTCGGAATTGGCTAAAATTTGATAGGTTGATCGGAAACAAAAACCGCACAGGGGGCAATTTTGTCATTTTTCGCGACGGTGTCGGAATGGGCTAAAATTTGACAAGTTGATCGGGGACAAAAACCGCGCCGGGGGGCAATTTTGTCATTTTTCGCGACGGTGTCGGAATGGGCTAAAATTTGACAAGTTGATCGGGGACAAAAATCGCGCCGGGGGCAATTTTGTCATTTTTCGCGACGGTGTCGGAATGGGCTAAAATTTGACAAGTTGATCGGAGACAAAAATCGTGCCTGGGGCAATTTCGTCGTTTTTCGCAACAGTGTCGGAATTTGCTAAAATTTGACTGGTTGATCGGAAACAAAAATCGCGCCTGGGGCAATCTTGTCATTTTTCGCGACGAGGTCGTAAATGGGCTAAAATTTGACTGGTTGATCAGAAACAAAAACCTAGCCGGGGACAAATTCGTCATTTTTCGCGACTGTGTCGGAATGGGCTCAAATTTGACAGGTTGATCAGGAACAAAAACCGCGCCGGGGGTAATTTCGTCATTTTTCGCAACTGTGTCGGAATTGGCTAAAATTTGACAGGTTGATCGGAAACAAAAATCGCGCCGGGTCCAATTTTGTCATTTTTCGCGACGATGTCAGAATGGGTTAAAATTTGATTGGTTGATCGGAAACAAAAACCGCGCTGGGGGCAATTTCGTCATTTTTCGCAACTATGTCGGAATGGGCTAAAATTTGACAGGTTGATCGGAAACAAAAATCGTGTCGTGGGCAATTTTGTCATTTTTCACGACGATGTCGGAATGGGCTAAAATATGACTGGTTGATCGGAAACAAAAATCGCGCCGGGGACAATTTCGTCATTTTTCGAGACTGTGTCGGAATTGGCTAAAATTTGACAGGTTGATCGGAAACAAAAATCGCGCCGGGTCCAATTTTGTCATTTTTCGCGACGATGTCAGAATGGGTTAAAATTTGATTGGTTGATCGGAAACAAAAACCGCGCTGGGGGCAATTTCGTCATTTTTCGCAACTATGTCGGAATGGGCTAAAATTTGACAGGTTGATCGGAAACAAAAATCGCGTCGGGGGTAATTTCGTCGTTTTTCTCGACTGTGT
>NW_019266451.1:0-7402 GCF_002742605.1 Olea europaea var. sylvestris | reverse complement strand
ATATTTGGAGCGCTTGGATTGTCGGCGTTCGAAGAATTGCGCGTAACTTATGCACACGGTGTCCGTTTTGGGCCCATAAGTACGTTTTGGAAATGTAGCGATCGTTTTGGATTGAACTAACGACTTCTTCATGACGTACAAGGGATTTCGGCCATTTTTCGAAAGAATGAGCACTTGTAAATTTGGAGCGCTTGGATTGTCGACGTTCGAAGAATTGAGCGTAACTTATGCACACGGTGTCCGTTTTGGGCCCATAAGTACTTTTTGGAAATGCAGCGATCCTTTTGGATTGAATTCAGGACATCATCATGACGTACAAGGGTTTTCGGCCATTTTTTGAAAGAATGGACACTTGCATATTTGGAGCGCTTAGATTGTCGGCGTTCGAAGAATTGAGCGTAACTTATGCACACGGTGTCCGTTTTGGGCCCATAAGTACTTTTTGGAAATGTAGCGATCGTTATGGATTGAACTCATGACTTTATCATGTTGTACGAGGGATTTCGGCCATTTCTCGAAAGAATGAGCACTTGCAAATTTTGAGCGCTTGGATTGTCGGCGTTCGAAGAGTTGAGCGTAACTTATGCACACGGTGTCCGATTTGGGCCCATAAGTACTTTTTGGAAATGTAGCGATCATTTTGGATTGAACTCAGGACATCATCATGACGTACAAGGGTTTTCGGCCATTTTTCGAAAGAATACGCACTTGCATATTTGGAACGCTTGGAGAGTCGGCGTACGAAGAATTGAGCGTAGCTTGAGCTCACAGTGTCCATTTTCAGCCCATAAGTACTTTTTGGAAATGTTACGACAGTTTTGGATAGAACTTACTACTTCATCGTGACGTATGAGGGACTTCGGCCATTTTTCGAAAGAATTAGCACTTGCATAATTGGAGCGCTTGGATTGTCGACGTTCGAAGAATTGGGCGTAACTTTTGCTCACGGTGTCCGTTTTCGGCCCATAAGTACTTTTTGGAATTGTAGCGACCGTTTTGGATTGAACTCACTACTTCATCGTGACGTATGAGGCATTTTGGCCATTTTTCGAAAGAATTAGGACTTGCATAATTGGAGCGCTTGGATTGTCGACGTTCGAAGAATTGAGCATAACTTTTGCTCACGGGGTCCGTTTTCGGCCCATAAGTACTTTTTGGAAATGTAGCGACCGTTTTGGATTGAACTCACTACTTCATCGTGACGTATGAGGCATTTCGGTCCTTTTTCGAAAGAATTAGCACTTGCATAATTGGAGCGCTTGGAATGTCGGCGTTCGAAGAATTGAGCGTAACTTTTGCTCACGGGGTCCGTTTTCGGCCCATAAGTACTTTTTGGAAATGTAGCGACCGTTTTGGATTGAACTCACTACTTCATCGTGACGTATGAGGCATTTCGGTCCTTTTTCGAAAGAATTAGCACTTGCATAATTGGAGCGCTTGGAATGTCGGCGTTCGAAGAATTGAGCGTAACTATCGAAAACTGCGTCCGTTTTGGGCACATAAGCACTTTTCAGATATGTAGCGACCGTTTTAGATTGAACTCAAGACTTCATCGTGACGTACGAGGGACTTCAGCCATTTTTCAAAAGAATGAGCACTTGCATATTTGGGGCGCTTGGATTGTCGGCGTTCGAAGAATTGCGCGTAACTTATGCACACGGTGTCCGTTTCGGGCCCATAAGCACTTTTTGAAAATGTAGCGATCATTTTGGATTGAACTCAGGACATCATCATGATGTACAAGGGTTTTTGGCCATTTTTTGAAAGAACGAGCACTAACATATTTGGAACGCTTGGAGAGTCGGCGTACGAAGAATTGAGCGTAACTTTTGCTCACGGTGTCCATTTTCGGCCCATAAGTACTTTTTGGAAATGTAACGACCATTTTGGATTGAACTCACGACTTCGTAATGACGTATGAGGGATTTTGGCCATTTTTCGAAAGAATTAGCACTATCATAATTGGAGCGCTTGGATTGTCGGCATTCGAAGAATTGAGCGTAACTATTGAAAACTGCGTCCGTTTTGGGCACATAAGCACTTTTCAGATATGTAGCGACCAATTTAGATTGAACTCACGACTTCATCGTGACGTACGAGGTACTTCGGCCATTTTTCAAAAGAATGAGCACTTGCATATTTGGAGCGCTTGGATTGTCGGCGTTGGAAGAATTGCGCGTAAATTATGCACACGGTGTCCGTTTTGGGCCCATAAGTACTTTATGGAAATGTAGTGATCATTTTGGATTGAACTCAGGACATCATCATGACGTACAAGGGTTTTCGACCATTTTTCGAAAGAATGAGCACTTGCATATTTGGAAAGCTTGGAGAGTCGGCGTAAGAAGAATTGAGCGTAACTTTTGCTCACGGCGTCCATTTTCGGCCCATAAGCACTTTTTGGAATTGTAGCGATCGTTTTGGATTGAACTCACTACTTCATCGTGACGTATGAGGGATTTTGGCCATTTTTCGAAAGAATTAGCACTTGCATAATTGGAGCGCTTGGATTGTCGACGTTCGAAGAATTGAGAGTAACTTTTGCTCACGGGGTCCGTTTTCGGCCCATAAGTACTTTTTGGAAATGTAGCGATCGTTTTGGATTGAACTCAGGACATCATCATGACGTACAAGGGTTTTCGACCATTTTTCGAAAGAATGAGCACTTGCATATTTGGGACGCTTGGAGAGTTGGCGTACGAAGAATTGAGCGTAACTTTTGCTCACGGCGTCCATTTTCGGCCCATAAGCACTTTTTGGAAATGTAGCGACCGTTTTGGATTGAACTCACCACTTCATCGTGACGTATGAGGGATTTCGGTCATTTTTCGATAGAATTAGCACTTGCATAATTGGAGCGCTTGGATTGTCGGCGTTCGAAGAATTGAGCGTAACTGTTGCTCACTGGGTCCGTTTTCGACCCATAAGTACTTTTTGGAAATGTAGCGACCGTTTTGGAATGAACTCACAACTTCGTTGTGATGTATGAGGGATTTCGATCATTTTTCGATAGAATTAGCACTTGCATAATTGGAGCGCTTGGATTGTCGGCGTTCGAAGAATTGAGCGTAACTGTTGCTCAAGGGGTCTGTTTTCGGCCCATAAGTACTTTTTGGAAATGTAGCGACCGTTTTGGATTGAACTCACAACTTCATCGTGACGTATGAGGGATTTCGGTCATTTTTCGATAGAATTAGCACTTGCATAATTGGAGCGCTTGGATTGTCGGCGTTCGAAGAATTGAGCGTAACTGTTGCTCACGGGGTCCGTTTTCGGCCCATAAGTACTTTTTGGAAATGTAGCGACCGTTTTGGATTGAACTCAGGACATCATAATGACGTACAAGGGTTTTTGGCCATTTTTTGAAAGAATGAGCACTTGCATATTTGGAACGCTTGGAGAGTCGGCGTACGAAGAATTGAGCGTAACTGTTGCTCACGGGGTCCGTTCTCGGCCCATAAGTACTTTTTGGAAATGTAGCGATCGTTTTGGATTGAACTCACTACTTCGTCGTGACGTATGAGGGACTTCGGCCATTTTTCGAAAGAATTAGCACTTGCATAATTGGAGCGCTTGGATTGTCGGCGTTCGAAGAATTGAGCGTAACTTTTACTCAAGGTGTCCGTTTTGGGCCCATAAGTACTTTTTGGAAATGTAGCGACCGTTTTGGATTAAACTCACTACTTCGTCCTGACGTATGAGGGATTTCGGCCATTTTTTGAAAGAATTAGCACTTGCATAATTGGAGCGCTTGGATTGTCGGCGTTCGAAGAATTGAGCGTAACTTTTACTCAAGGTGTCCGTTTTGGGCCCATAAGTACTTTATGGAAATGTAGCGATCGTTTTGGATTGAACTCAGGACATCATCATGACGTACAAGGGTTTTCGACCATTTTTGGACAGAATGAGCACTTGCATATTTGGAACGCTTGGAGAGTCGGCGTACGAAGAATTGAGCGTAACTTTTACTCAAGGTGTCCGTTTTGGGCCCATAAGTACTTTATGGAAATGTAGCGATCGTTTTGGATTGAACTCAGGACATCATCATGACGTACAAGGGTTTTCGACCATTTTTGGACAGAATGAGCACTTGCATATTTGGAACGCTTGGAGAGTCGGCGTACGAAGAATTGAGCGTAACTTTTACTCAAGGTGTCCGTTTTGGGCCCATAAGTACTTTATGGAAATGTAGCGATCGTTTTGGATTGAACTCAGGACATCATCATGACGTACAAGGGTTTTCGACCATTTTTGGAAAGAATGAGCACTTGCATATTTGGAACGCTTGGAGAGTCGGCGTACGAAGAATTGAGCGTAGCTAGTGCTCACGGTGTCCATTTTCAGCCCATATGTACTTTTTGGAAATGTAACGACCGTTTTGGATTGAACTCACTACTTCGTCATGACGTATGAGGGACTTCGGCCATTTTTCGAAAGAATTAGCACTTGCATAATTGGAGCGCTTGGATTGTCGGCGTTCGAAGAATTGCGCGTAACTTATGCACGGGGTGTCCGTTTTGGGCCCATAAGTACTTTTTGGGAATGTAACGATCGTTTTGGATTGAACTCAGGACATCATCGTGACGTACAAGGGTTTTTGGCCATTTTTTGAAAGAATGAGCACTTGCATATTTGGAACGCTTGGAGAGTCGGCATACGAAGAATTGAGCGTAACTTTTGCTCACGGTGTCCGTTTTCGGCCCATAAGTACTTTTTGGAAATGTAGCGACCGTTTTGGATTGAACTCACTACTTCGTCATGACGTATGAGGGACTTCGGCCATTTTTCGAAAGAATTAGCACTTGCATAATTGGAGCGCTTGGATTGTCGGCGTTCGAAGAATTGAGCGTAACTATTGAAAACTGCGTCCGTTTTGGGCACATACGCGCTTTTCGGATATGTAGCGACCATTTTAGATTGAACTCATGACTTCATCGTGACGTACGAGGAACTTCGGCCATTTTTCAAAAGAATGAGCACTTGCATATTTGGAGCGCTTGGATTGTCGGCGTTGAAGAATTGCGCGTAACTTATGCACACGGTGTCCGTTTTGGGCCCATAAGTACTTTATTGAAATGTAGCGATCGTTTCGGATTGAACTCAGGACATCATCATGACGTACAAGGGTTTTCAACCATTTTTTGAAAGAATGAGCACTTGCATATTTGGAACGCTTGGAGAGTCGGCATACGAAGAATTGAGCGCAGCTTGCGCTCACGGTGGCCATTTTCAGCCCATAAGTAATTTTTGGAAATGTAGCGACCATTTTGGATTGAACTCACTACTTCGTCATGACGTATGAGGGACTTCGGCCATTTTTCGAAAGAATTAGCACTTGCATAATTGGAGCGCTTGGATTGTCGGCGTTAGAAGAATTGAGCGTAACTTTTACTCACGGTGTCCGTTTTGGGCCCATAAGTACTTTTTGGAAATGTAGCGACCGTTTTGGATTAAAATCACTACTTCGTCATGACGTATGAGGGATTTCGGCCATTTTTCGAAAGAATTAGCACTTGCATAATTGGAGCCCTTGGATTATCGGCGTTCGAAGAATTGAGCGTAACTATTGAAAACTGCGTCCGTTTTGGGCACATAAGCACTTTTCAGATATGTAGCGACCGTTTTAGATTGAACTCACGACTTCATCATGACGTACGAGGGACTTCGGCCATTTTTCAAAAGAATGAGCACTTGCATATTTGGAACACTTGGAGAGTCGGCGTACGAAGAATTGAGCGTAACTTTTGCACACGGTGTCCGTTTTGGGCCCATAAGTACTTTATGGAAATGTAGCGATCGTTTTGGATTGAACTCAGGACATCATCATGACGTACAAGGGTTTTCGACCATTTTTGGAAAGAATGAGCACTTGCATATTTGGAACACTTGGAGAGTCGGCGTACGAAGAATTGAGCGTAGCTTGCGCTCACGGTGTCCATTTTCCGCCCATAAGTACTTTTCGAAAATGTAACGACCGTTTTGGATTGAACTCACTACTTCGTCATGACGTATGAGGGACTTCGGCCATTTTTCAAAAGAATTAGCACTTGCATAATTGGAGCGCTTGGATTGTCGGCATTCGAAGAATTGCGCGTAACTTATGCACGCGGTGTCCGTTTTGGGCCCATAAGTACTTTTTGGAAATGTAACGATCGTTTTGGATTGAACTCAGGACATCATCATGACGTACAAGGGTTTTCGGCCATTTTTCGAAAGAATGAGCACTTGCATATTTGGAACGCCTGGAGAGTCGACGTACGAAGAATTGAGCATAACTTTTGCTCACGGTGTCCGTTTTCAGCCCATAAGTACTTTTTGGAAATGTAGCGAACGTTTTTGATTGAACTCACTACTTCATCGTGACGTACGAGGAATTTCGGCCATTTATCGAAAGAATTAGCACTTGTATAGTTGGAGCGCTGGGATTGTCGGCGTTCGAAGAATTGAGCGTAACTTTTGAAAACTGCGTCCATTTTTTGGCACATAAGTACATTTCAAATACGTAGCGACCGTTTTAGATTGAAATCACGACTTCATCGTGACGTACGAGGGACTTCGGCCATTTTTCAAAAGAATGAGCACTTGCATATTTGGAGCGCTTGGATTGTCGGCGTTCGAAGAATTGTGCGTAACTTATGCACACGGTGTCCGTTTTGGGCCCATAAGTACTTTTTGGAAATGTAGCGATTGTTTTGGATTGAACTCAGGACATCGTCATGACGTACAAGGGTTTTTGACCATTTTTTGAAAGAATGAGCACTTGCATATTTGGAACGCTTGGAGAGTCGACGTATGAAGAATTGAGGGTAGCTTGTGCTCACGGTGTCCATTTTCAGCCCATAAGTACTTTTTGGAAATGTAGCGACCGTTTTGGATTGAACTCACTACTTCGTCGTGACGTATGAGGAATTTCGACCATTTTTCGAAAGAATTAGCACTTGCATAATTGGAGCGCTTGGATTGTCGGCGTTCGAAGAATTGAGCGTAACTATTGAAAACTGCGTCCGTTTTGGGCACATAAGCACTTTTCAGATATGTAGCGACCGTTTTAGATTGAACTCACGACTTCATCGTGACGTACGAGGGACTTCGGCCATTTTTCAAAAGAATGAGCACTTGCATATTTGGAGCGCTTGGATTGTCGGCGTTCGAATAATTGCGCGTAACTTATGCACAGGGTGTCCGTTTTGGGCCCATAAGTACTTTATGGAAATGTAGCGATCATTTTGGATTGAACTCAGGACATCATCATGACGTACAAGGGTTTTCAACCATTTTTGGAAAGAATGAGCACTTGCATATTTGGAACGTTTGGAGATTCGGCGTACGAAGAATTGAGCGTAGCTTGCGCTCACGGTGTCCATTTTCAGCCCATAAGTACTTTTTGGAAATGTAGCGACCG
>NW_019266450.1:0-7410 GCF_002742605.1 Olea europaea var. sylvestris | reverse complement strand
GATCCCAGGTCTGTGCCTCGAGTCCAATTTCGCGGGCCGTTTCCAATTGATCTGCCAAATTTCGGCCCATTCTGACACCGTCATGCCAAAAGACAAAATTACCCCTGGTGCGATTTTTCTTTCTTATTTTTCTGTCCAACACTTCTTCAACCTGGCGTAATTAATAAGAAAATTAATTCTTTAGAGGTCGAAACAAAGGAATTTGGCTAAAATCTCGTTATCCCGGGTCTGTGCCCCGAGTCCAATTTCGCGGGCCGTTTCCAATCAAACTGCCAAATTTCGGCCCATTCCGACACCGTCACGTCTAATAAAAAAATCACCCTTGGTGCGCTTTATCTTTGTTAATTTTCTGTCCAACGCTTCTTCAACCTGACATAATTAATGGGGAAATTAATTATTCGGAGGCCCAAACGATGGAATTTGGCTAAAATCTCGTGATCCTGGGTCTGTGCCTCGAGTCCAAATTCACGGGCTGTTTCTAATCAACCTGCCAAATTTCGGCCCATTCCGACACCGTCGCGCCAAAAGACAAAATTACCCCTGGTGCGGTTTTTCTTTGTTATTTTTCTGTCCAACACTTCTTCAACTTAACGTAATTAATAAGGAAATTAATTATTCGGAGGCTGAAATGAAGGAATTTTACAAAAATCCCGTAATCCCGGGTCTATGCCCCGAGTCCAATTTCGCGGGCCGTTTCCAATCAACCTGCCAAATTTTGACCCATTCCAACACCGTCGCGACAAATGACAAAATTGCCCCTGGTCCAGTTTTTCTTTTATTAATTTTCTGCCCAACCCTTCTTCAACCTGACATAATTAATACGAAAATTAATTATTCGGAGGACCAAACGAAGGAATTTGGCTAAAATCCCGTGATCCCGGGTCTGTGCCCCGAGTCCAATTTCACTGGTCATTTCCAATCAACCTATCAAATTTCGGCCCATTCCAACACCGTCGCGACAAATGACAAAATTGCCCCTGGTCCAGTTTTTCTTTTATTAATTTTCTGCCCAACACTTCTTCAACCTGACATAATTACTACTAAAATTAATTATTCGGAGGACCAAACGAAGGAATTTGGCTAAAATCCCGTGATCCCGGGTCTGTACCCCGAGTCCAATTTCACTGGTCATTTCCAATCAACCTGCCAAATTTCGGCCCATTACGACATCGTCGTGACAAAAGCCAAAATTACCCCTACTCCAATTTTTCTTTGTTAGTTTTCTGTCCAACACTTCTTCAACCTGGCATAATTAATAAGGAAATTAATTATTCGGAGGCCTAAACTAAGGAATTACGCCAAAATCCTATGATCCCGGGTTTGTGGCTCGAGTCCAATTTCGGGGGCCGTTTCCAATCAACCTGCCGAATTTCGGCCCATTCCAACACCGTCGCGACAAATGACAAAATTGCCCCTGGTGCGGTTTTGCTTTGTTAATTTTCTGTCCAGCACTTCTTCAACCTGACATAATTAATACGGAAATTAATTATTCGGAGGTCTAAACTAAGGAATTACGCCAAAATCCTATGATCCCGGGTTTGTGGCTCGAGTCCAATTTCGGGGGCCGTTTCCAATCAGCCTGCCGAATTTCGGCCCATTCCAACACCGTCGCGACAAACGACAAAATTGCCCCTGGTGCGGTTTTGCTTTGTTAATTTTCTGTCCAGCACTTCTTCAACCTGACATAATTAATAAGGAAATTAATTATTTGGAGGCCCAAACGAAGGAATTTGGCAAAAATCCCGTCATCCCGGATCTATGCCCCTAGTCCAATTTCGCGAACGGTTTCCAATCAACCTAACAAATTTCGGCCCATTCCGACACCGTCGCGACAAATGACAAAATTGTCCCTGGATCGGTTCTTCTTTTTTAATTTTCTGTCCATCAATATTCAACCTGACATAATTAATACGGAAATTTATTATTCAGACACCCAAACGAAGGAATTTGGCTAAAATTCTGTGATCCCAGGTCTGTTTCCCGAGTCAAATTTTGCGGACTATTTCCAATCGACCTGCCCAATTTCGGTCCATTCCAACACCGTCGCGACAGATGATAAAATTGCCCCTGGTTCGATTTTTCATTGTTAATTTTCTGTCAAACACTTCTTCAACCAGACATAATTAATACGAAAATTAATTATTCGGACGCCCAAACGAAGGAATTTGACTAAAATTTCGTGATCCCGGGTCTGTGGCCCGAGTCCAATGTCGTGAAACGTTTCCAATCAACCTGCGAAATTTCAGCCCATTTCGACACCGTTGCGACAAATGAAAAAATTGCCCTTGGTGCAATTTTACTTTGTTAATTTTCTGTCCAACACTTCTTCAACCTGATATAATTAATAAGGAAATTAATTATATGGAGGCCTAAACGAAGGAATTTGGCTAAAATCCCGTGATCCCGAGTCTGTGCCCCGAGTCCAATATCGCGGGCCGTTTCTAATCAACCTGTCAAATTTCAGCCCATTCCGATAGCGTCGCGAAAAATGAAAAAATTACCCCTGGTGCCGTTTTGCTTTGTTAATTTTCTGTCGAGCACTTCTTCAACCTAAAATAATTAATAAGGAAATTAATTATTCGAAGGCCCAAACGAAGGAATTTGGCTAAAATCTCGTGATCCCAAGTCTGTGCCCTGAGTCCAATTTCACGGGTCGTTTCCAATCAACCTGCCAAAAATCTGCCCATTTAGACACCGTCGCAACGAATGACAAAATTGCCCCTAGTGCGATTTTGTTTTGTTAATTTTTTGTCCAACACTTCTTCAACCTAACATAATTAATAAGGAAATTAATTATTCGGAGGCCCAAACGAAGAAATTTGGCTAAAATCCCGTGATCCCGGGTCTTTGCCCCGAGTCCAATTTCGCGGGCCGTTTCCAATCAACCTGCCAAATTTCGGGCCATTCAAACACCGTCGCGATAAATGACAAGATTGCCCCTGCTCCGATTTTTCTTTGTTAATTTTCTGTCCAGCACCTCTTCAACCTGACATAATTATAAAGAAAATTAATTATTCGGAGGCCCAAACAAAGGAATTTGGCTAAAATCCCCTGACCCCGGGCTTTGCCCCGAGTCCAATTTAGCGGGCCGTTTCCAAACAACTTGCTAAATTTCAGACCATTCCGACACCGTCACGACAAATAAAAAAATTGCCCTTGGTGCGGTTTTTCTTTATTAATTTTCTGTCCACTATTTCTTCTACCTAGTTATGTCAGGTTGAAGAAGTACAGGACACAAAATTAAAAAAGAAAAACTGCACCGGAGGCAATTTTGTCATTTGTCGCGACGGTGTCGGAATGAGCCGAAATTTGGCAGGTTGATTGGAAACGGCCCACGAAATTGGACTCCGGGCACAGACGCGGGATCATGAGATTTTAGCCAAATTCCTTCGTTTGGGCCTCCGAATAATTATTTTCCTTATTAATTATGTCAGGTTGAAGAATTGCTGGACAGAAAATTAACAAAGAAAAACGCACCATGGGTAATTTTGTTATTTGTCACGACGGTGTCGGAATGAGCCAAAATTAGGCAGGTTGATTGGAAACGGCCCACAAAATTGGACTCGGGGCACAGACGCGGGATTATGAGATTTTAGCCAAATTCCTTCGTTTGGGCCTCCGAATAATTATTTTCCTTATTAATTATGTCAGGTTGAAGAAGTGCTGGACAGAAAATTAACAAAGAAAAACGCACCATGGGTAATTTTGTCATTTGTCGCGACAGTGTCGGAATGGGCTGAAATTTGGTAGGTTGATTGGAAATGGCCCGCGAAATTGGACTCGGGGCACAGACCCGAGATCACAGGATTTTAGCCAAATTCCTTCGTTTTGGACTCCGAATAATTAATTTCCGTATTAATTATGTCAGGTTGAAGAAGTGCTAGACAGAAAATTAAAAAAGAAAAATCGCACCAGGGGCAATTTTGACATTTGTCGCGACGGTGTCCAAATGGGCCAAAATTTAGCAGGTTGATTGGAAATGGCCCATAAAAATGGACTCGAGGCACAAACCCGAGATCATGGGATTTCAGCCAAATCCCTTCGTTTGGGCCCAGAATAATTAATTTTCGTATTAATTATGTCAGGTTGAAGAAGTGCTGGACATAAAATTAACAAAGAAAAATCATACCAAGGGCAATTTTGTCATTTGTCGCGACGCTGTCGCAACGGGTCGAAATTTGGCAGGTTGATTGGAAACGGCCTGCGAAATTGGTCTCGGGGTATAGACTTGGGATCACGGGATTTTAGCCAAATTCCTACGTTTGGGCCTCCGAATAATTAATTTCCTTATTAATTATGTCAGGTTGAAGAAATGCTGGACAGAAAATTAACAAAGCAAAATCGAACAAGGGGCAATTTTGTCATTTGTCGCGAAGGTGTTGGAATGGGCCGAAATTTGGCAGGTTGATTGGAAACGACCCGCGAAATTGGACTTGGGGCACAAACCCGGGATAACGGGATTATAGCCAAATTCCTTCATTTGGGCCTCCGAATAATTAATTTCCTTATTAATTAGGTCAGGTTGAAGAAGTGTTGGACAGAAAATTAACAAAGATAAAACTGCAATAGGGGCAATTTTTTCATTTGGCACAACGGTGTCGGAATGGGCCGAAAATCGAAAATTGGCGGGTTGATTGGAAACGGCTCGCGAAATTGGACTCAGGGGACAGACCCTGGATCACGGGATTTTAACCAAATTCCTTAGTTTGGGCCTCTGAATAATTAATTTCCTTATTAATTATGTCCGGTTGAAGAAGTGTTGGACAGAAAATAAACAAAGATAAACCGCACCAGGGGCAATTTTGTCATTTTTCACGACGGTGTCGGGATGGGACGAAATTTGGCACGTTGATTGGAAACGGCCAACGAAATTGGACTCGGGGCACAGACCGGGGATCACGAGATATTAGCCAAATTCCTTCATTTGGGCCTCCGAATAATTAATTTCCTTATTAATTATGTCAGGTTGATGAAGTGTTGGACAGAAAATTAGTAAAGATAAACCGCACCAGGGGCAATTTTGTCATTTGGCGTGACAGTGTCGGAATGGGCCGATATTTGGCAGGTTGATTAGAAACGGCCCGTGAAATTGGACTCGGGGCACAGACTTGGGATCACGGGATTTTAGCCAAATTCCTTCGTTTCGGACTCCGAATAATTAATTTTCGTATTAATTATGTCAGGTTGAAGAAGTGCTGGACAGAAAATTAGAAAAGAAAATCACACCAAGGGCAATTTTGATATTTGTCGCGACGGTGCCAAAATGGGCCGAAATTTGGCAGGTTGATTGGAAGTGGCCCGCGAAATTGGACTCGAGGAACAAACCCGAGATCACGGGATTTTAGCCAAATTCCTTCGTTTGGACCTCTGAATAATTAATTTTCGTGTTAATTATGTCAGGTTGAAGAAGTGCTAGACAGAAAATTAATAAAGAAAAATCGTATCAGGTGCAATTTTGTCATTTGTTGCGACGGTGTCGCAACGGGCCGAAATTTGGCAGGTTGACTAGAAACGGCCCGCAAAATTGGGCTCGGGGCACAGATTCGGGATCACGGGATTTTAGCCAAATTCCTTCATTTGGGCCTCCGAATAATTAATTTTCTTATTAATTATGTCAGGTTGAAGAAGTGCTGGACAGAAAATGAACAAAGAAAAACTACACCAGGTGCAATTTTTTCATTTGTCGCGACGTTGACAGAACGGGCCGAAATTTGGCAAGTTGATTGGAAACGGCCCGCGAAATTGGACTCGGACCACAGACCCAGGATCACTGGATTTTACCCAAATTCCTTCGTTTGGGCCTCCGTATAATTAATTTCCGTATGAATTATGTCAGGTTGAAAAAGTGCTGGGCAGAAAATTAACAAAGAAAAATTACACTTGGTGATGTTTCCATTTGTCACGACGGTGTCGGAATGGGCCGAAATATGACAGGTTGATTGAAAACGACCCGCAAAATTGGACAGGGGCACAGACCAGGGATCACGGGTTTTTACCAAATTCCTTCGTTTCGGCCTCCGAATAATTAATTTTCATATTAATTAGGTCAGGTTGAAGAAGTGCTGGACAGAAAATTAAAAAAGAAAAATCGCACCAAGGGCAATTTTGACATTTGTCGCGACGGTGCCAAAATGGGCCGAAATTTGGTAGGTTGATTGGAAATGGCTCGCGAAATTGGACTCGAGGCACAAGCCCGAGATCACGGGATTTTAGCCACATTCTTTCGTTTGGGCCTTCGAATTATTAATTTTCATGTTAACTATGTCAGGTTGAAGAAGTGCTGGATGGAAAATTAACAAAGAAAAATCGTACCCGGGGAAATTTTGTCATTTGTCACGATAGTGTCGCAACGGTCTGAAATTTGGCAGGTTGATTGGAAACGGCCCACGAAATTGGGCTCGGGGCACAGACCCAGGATCATGGGATTTTACCCAAATACCTTCGTTTGCGCCTCCGAATAATTAATTTCCGAATTAATTATGTCAGGTTGAAGAAGTGCTGGACAGAAAATTAACAAACAAAAACCGCACCTAGGGTAATTTTATCATTTGTCGCGACGGTGCTGGAATGGGCCCAAAATTTGGTTGGTTGATTGGAAATGGCCAGCAAAATTGGACTCGGGGCACAGACCCGAGATCACGAGATTTTAGCCAAATTCCTTCGTTTGGGCCTTCGAATAATTAATTTTCGTATTAATTATGTCAGGTTGAAGAATTGCTGGAAAGAAAATTAACAAAGAAAAATTGTACCAGGGGCAATTTTGTCATTTGTCACGACGGTGTTGGAATGGGCCGAAATTTGGCAGGTTGATTGAAAATGGCCCGTGAAATTGGACTCGGGGCACTGACCTGAGATCACGAGATTATTGCCAAATTCCTTCGTCTGGTCCTCCAAATAATTAATTTCCTTATTAATTATGTTAGATTGAAGAAGTTTTGGACAGAAGATTAACAATCCAAAATCGCACCAGGGGCAATTTTGTCATTTGTCGCGACGCTGTCGGAATGGGCCGAAATTTGGCAGGTTAATTGGAAATGGCCGACGCAATTGGACTCGGGGCACAGACCCGGGATCACGGGATTTTAGCAAAATTCCTTCGTTTCGGACTCCGAATAATTAATTTCCGTATTAATTATGTCAGGTTGAAAAAGTACTGGACAAAAAATTAAAAAGGAAAAATCGCACCAAGGGCAATTTTAACATTTGTCGCGACGGTGCCAAAATGGGCCGAAATTTGGCCGGTTGATTGGAAATGGCCCACAAAATTGGACTCGAGGCACAAACCCGAGATCACAGGATTTTAGCCAAATTCCTTTGTTTGGGCCGTCGAATAATTAATTTTTGTGTTAATTATGTCAGTTGAAGAAGTGTTGGACAGAAAATTAACAAAGAAAAATCGTACCAGGGGCA
>NW_019266449.1:0-7413 GCF_002742605.1 Olea europaea var. sylvestris | reverse complement strand
CTGAAGTTTGGCAAGTTGATTGGAAACAAAATTCGTACCGGGGGCAATTTTGTCATTTGTCGTGACGGTGTCAAAATGGGCTAGAATTTGACAGGTTGATCGGAAACAAAAACTGCGCCAAGGGCTATTTCGTCATTTTTCGCGATGGTGTCAGAATGGGCCAAAATTTGGCAGGTTGATTGGAAACAAAAATCGCGCCAGTGGCAATTTCGTCATTTGTCGCGATGGTGTCGGAATGGTACGAAATTTGACAGGTTGATCGGAAATAAAAATCGCGCCAGGGGCAATTTCATCATTTATAGCGATAGTGTCGGAATGGCCAAAAACTTGGCAGGTCGATTGGAAATAAAAATCGCGCCAGGGTAATTTCGTCATTTGTTGCGACAGTGTCGGAATGGGCTGAAATTTGGCAGGTTGGTTGGAAACAAAAATCGCGCCAGGGGAAATTTCATCATTTTTCGCGGCGATGTCGGAATGGGCTATAATTTGACAGGTATCCGTACCCAAAAACCATGGTAGGGGCAATTTCGTCATTTTTTGCGACGGTGTTAGAATGTGCTGAAATTTGGCAGGTTGATCGGAAACAAAAGTTGCGCCGTGGGCAATTTTATCATTTGTTGCGACTGTGTCAAAATTGGTTGAAGTTTGGCAAGTCGATTGCAAACAAAAATCGTGCTAAGGGCAATTTCGTCATTTGTCGTGACGGTGTCGGAATGGTCTAAAATTTGACAGGTTGATTGGAAACAAAAATTGCGCCTGGGGTAATTTCGTCATTTGTCGGGATGGTGTAAAAATGGGCTGAAATTTGGAAGGTTGATTGGAAACAAAAACTGCGCTAGGGGCAATTCGGTCATTTGTCCCGACGGTGTCCCAATGGGCTAAAATTCACCAGGCTGATAGGAAACAAAAATGGCGCGGAGGGCAATTTTGTCATTTGTCGTGACAGTGTCGAAATTGGCTAAAATTTGACAGGTTGATCGGAAACAATTACTGCGATAGGGGAAATTTCATTATTTTTCGCGACGGTGTCAGAATTGGCCGAAATTTAGCAGGTTGATTGGAAACAAAAACCACGCCATGTGCAATTTCGTTATTTTTCGCGATGGTGTCAGAATGGGCTGAAATTTGGTAGGTTGATCGGAAACAAAAATTGCACCGTGGGCAATTTTGTCATTTGGCGCGACGGTGTCGAAATTGGTTGAAGTTTAGCAGGTTGATTGGAAAGAAAAATCGCGCCAAGGGCAATTTCGTCATTTGTCGCGACGTAGTCGGAATGGGCTGAAATTTGGAAGGTTGATTAGAAACAAAAATCGTGCCAGGGGCAATTTTGTCATTTGTCGTGATAGTGTCGAAATTTGTTGAAGTTTGGCAAGTTGATTGGAAACAAAAATCGCGTGAGAGCCAATTTCATCATTTGTTGCAACGATGTTGGAATGGTCCGAAATTTGGCAAGTTGATTGGGAACAAAAATCGCGCTAGGGGTAATTTCGTCATTTGTCGGGATGGTGTCGGAATGGGCTAAAATTTGGCAGGCTGATTGGAAACAAAAGTCACGCCAGGGGCAATTTCGTCATTTGTCGCGATGGTGTCAGTATTGGCTGAAATTTGGTAGGTTGATTTGCAACAAAAATCGCGCCAGGGGCAATTTTGTCATTTGTCACGATGGTGTCCCAATGGTCTAAAATTTGGCAGGTTGATTGGAAACAAAAATCGCGCCGGGGGCAATTTTGTCATTTGTCGCGACGGTGTCGAAATGGGCTAAAATTTGATGGGTTGATCGGAAACAATAATTACGCCATGGGCAATTTCGTTATTTTTCGCGACGGTGTCAGAATGGGCCTAAATTTGGCTGGTTGATTGGAAACAAAAATCGCGCCAGGGGCAATTTCGTCATTTGTCGCGACGGTGTTGGAATGGGCTGAAATTTGACAGGTTGATTGGAAATAGAAATTGCGCCAGGGGCAATTTTGTCATTTATCGCGAACGTGTCTGAATGGGCCAAAATTTGGCAGGTCGATTGGAAAAAAAATCGCGCCAGGGGCAATTTTGTCATTTGTCGCGACGGTGTTGGAATGGGCTGAAATTTGGCAGGTTGGTTGGAAACAAAAATCGTGCTAGGGGCAATTTCACATTTGTCGTGGCGGTGTCGGAATGGGCTATAATTTGATAGGTTGATCATAAACAAAAACCACGCCAGGGGCAATTTCATCATTTTTCGCGACAGTATTAGAATGGGATGAAATTTGGCAGGTTGATCGGAAACAAAAATTGCGCCGTGGGTAATTTTGTTATTTGTCGCGAAGGTTTTCGAATGGGCTGAAATTTGGCAGGTTGATTGGAAACAAAAATCGCTCCCGGGGCAATTTCATCATTTGTCGTGACGGTGTCGGAATGGGCTGAAATTTGACAGGTTGATTCGAAATAAAAACCACGCCAGGGTAATTTTGTCATTTGTCGCGACCCTGTACGAATGGGTTAAAAGTTGGCAGGTTGATTGGAAACAAAAATCGCGCCAGAGGCGATTTTGTTATTTGTCGCGACGGTGTTGGAATGGGATAAAATCTGACAGGTTGATCGGAAACAAAAATCGCGCCAGGGGCAATTTCGTAATTTTTCGTGATGGTGTCAGAGTGGGCTGAAATTTATCAGGTTGATTAAAACCATAAATCGTGCCAGGGAAAATTTCGTCATTTGTTGCGACGGTGTCGGAATGGGATAAAATTTGACAAGTTGATCAGAAACAAAAATTGCACTAGGGGCAATTTCGTCATTTTTCACGATGGTGTTAGAATGGGCTGAAATTTTGGCTGGTTGATTGAAAATAAAAATTGCAATGGGGGCAATTTTCTCATTTGTCGCGACGGTGTCTAAATGGGCTGAAATCTAGCAGGTTGATTGGAAACAAGAATCACGCCGAGGGTAATTTCATTTTTTGTCGCGACGGCGTCGGAATTGGCCAAAATTTGGCAGAGGGCAATTTCGTCATTTGTCGCGACGGTGTCGGAATGCGCTGAAATTTGGCAGGCTGATTGGAAACAAAAATTGTGCCAGCGGCAATTTCGTCATTTGTCGCGACGGTGTCTAAATGGGCTGAAATCTAGCAGGTTGATTGGAAACAAGAATCACGCCGAGGGTAATTTCATTTTTTGTCGCGACGGCGTCGGAATTGGCCAAAATTTGGCAGGATGATTGGAAACAAAAATCGCGCCACAGGCGATTTTTATTTGTCGCGACGGTGTCGGAATGAGCTGAAATTTGGCAGGTTGATCGGAAACAAAAATCGCATCGGCGGCAATTTCGTCATTTTTCACGATGGTGTTAGAATGGGCTGAAATTTTGGCTGGTTGATTGAAAATAAAAATTGCAATGGGGGCAATTTTCTCATTTGTCGCGACGGTGTCTAAATGGGCTGAAATCTAGCAGGTTGATTGGAAACAAGAATCACGCCGAGGGTAATTTCATTTTTTGTCGCGACGGCGTCGGAATTGGCCAAAATTTGGCAGGATGATTGGAAACAAAAATCGCGCCACAGGCGATTTTTATTTGTCGCGACGGTGTCGGAATGAGCTGAAATTTGGCAGGTTGATCGGAAACAAAAATCGCATCGGCGGCAATTTCGTCATTTTTCACGATGGTGTTAGAATGGGCTGAAATTTTGGCTGGTTGATTGAAAATAAAAATTGCAATGGGGGCAATTTTCTCATTTGTCGCGACGGTGTCTAAATGGGCTGAAATCTAGCAGGTTGATTGGAAACAAGAATCACGCCGAGGGTAATTTCATTTTTTGTCGCGACGGCGTCGGAATTGGCCAAAATTTGGCAGGATGATTGGAAACAAAAATCGCGCCACAGGCGATTTTTATTTGTCGCGACGGTGTCGGAATGAGCTGAAATTTGGCAGGTTGATCGGAAACAAAAATCGCATCGGCGGCAATTTCGTCATTTTTCACGATGGTGTTAGAATGGGCTGAAATTTTGGCTGGTTGATTGAAAATAAAAATTGCAATGGGGGCAATTTTCTCATTTGTCGCGACGGTGTCTAAATGGGCTGAAATCTAGCAGGTTGATTGGAAACAAGAATCACGCCGAGGGTAATTTCATTTTTTGTCGCGACGGCGTCGGAATTGGCCAAAATTTGGCAGGATGATTGGAAACAAAAATCGCGCCACAGGCGATTTTTATTTGTCGCGACGGTGTCGGAATGAGCTGAAATTTGGCAGGTTGATCGGAAACAAAAATCGCATCGGCGGCAATTTCGTCATTTTTCACGATGGTGTTAGAATGGGCTGAAATTTTGGCTGGTTGATTGAAAATAAAAATTGCAATGGGGGCAATTTTCTCATTTGTCGCGACGGTGTCTAAATGGGCTGAAATCTAGCAGGTTGATTGGAAACAAGAATCACGCCGAGGGTAATTTCATTTTTTGTCGCGACGGCGTCGGAATTGGCCAAAATTTGGCAGGATGATTGGAAACAAAAATCGCGCCACAGGCGATTTTTATTTGTCGCGACGGTGTCGGAATGAGCTGAAATTTGGCAGGTTGATCGGAAACAAAAATCGCATCGGCGGCAATTTCGTCATTTTTCACGATGGTGTTAGAATGGGCTGAAATTTTGGCTGGTTGATTGAAAATAAAAATTGCAATGGGGGCAATTTTCTCATTTGTCGCGACGGTGTCTAAATGGGCTGAAATCTAGCAGGTTGATTGGAAACAAGAATCACGCCGAGGGTAATTTCATTTTTTGTCGCGACGGCGTCGGAATTGGCCAAAATTTGGCAGGATGATTGGAAACAAAAATCGCGCCACAGGCGATTTTTATTTGTCGCGACGGTGTCGGAATGAGCTGAAATTTGGCAGGTTGATCGGAAACAAAAATCGCATCGGCGGCAATTTCGTCATTTTTCACGATGGTGTTAGAATGGGCTGAAATTTTGGCTGGTTGATTGAAAATAAAAATTGCAATGGGGGCAATTTTCTCATTTGTCGCGACGGTGTCTAAATGGGCTGAAATCTAGCAGGTTGATTGGAAACAAGAATCACGCCGAGGGTAATTTCATTTTTTGTCGCGACGGCGTCGGAATTGGCCAAAATTTGGCAGGATGATTGGAAACAAAAATCGCGCCACAGGCGATTTTTATTTGTCGCGACGGTGTCGGAATGAGCTGAAATTTGGCAGGTTGATCGGAAACAAAAATCGCATCGGCGGCAATTTCGTCATTTTTCACGATGGTGTTAGAATGGGCTGAAATTTTGGCTGGTTGATTGAAAATAAAAATTGCAATGGGGGCAATTTTCTCATTTGTCGCGACGGTGTCTAAATGGGCTGAAATCTAGCAGGTTGATTGGAAACAAGAATCACGCCGAGGGTAATTTCATTTTTTGTCGCGACGGCGTCGGAATTGGCCAAAATTTGGCAGGATGATTGGAAACAAAAATCGCGCCACAGGCGATTTTTATTTGTCGCGACGGTGTCGGAATGAGCTGAAATTTGGCAGGTTGATCGGAAACAAAAATCGCATCGGCGGCAATTTCGTCATTTTTCACGATGGTGTTAGAATGGGCTGAAATTTTGGCTGGTTGATTGAAAATAAAAATTGCAATGGGGGCAATTTTCTCATTTGTCGCGACGGTGTCTAAATGGGCTGAAATCTAGCAGGTTGATTGGAAACAAGAATCACGCCGAGGGTAATTTCATTTTTTGTCGCGACGGCGTCGGAATTGGCCAAAATTTGGCAGGATGATTGGAAACAAAAATCGCGCCACAGGCGATTTTTATTTGTCGCGACGGTGTCGGAATGAGCTGAAATTTGGCAGGTTGATCGGAAACAAAAATCGCATCGGCGGCAATTTCGTCATTTTTCACGATGGTGTTAGAATGGGCTGAAATTTTGGCTGGTTGATTGAAAATAAAAATTGCAATGGGGGCAATTTTCTCATTTGTCGCGACGGTGTCTAAATGGGCTGAAATCTAGCAGGTTGATTGGAAACAAGAATCACGCCGAGGGTAATTTCATTTTTTGTCGCGACGGCGTCGGAATTGGCCAAAATTTGGCAGGATGATTGGAAACAAAAATCGCGCCACAGGCGATTTTTATTTGTCGCGACGGTGTCGGAATGAGCTGAAATTTGGCAGGTTGATCGGAAACAAAAATCGCATCGGCGGCAATTTCGTCATTTTTCACGATGGTGTTAGAATGGGCTGAAATTTTGGCTGGTTGATTGAAAATAAAAATTGCAATGGGGGCAATTTTCTCATTTGTCGCGACGGTGTCTAAATGGGCTGAAATCTAGCAGGTTGATTGGAAACAAGAATCACGCCGAGGGTAATTTCATTTTTTGTCGCGACGGCGTCGGAATTGGCCAAAATTTGGCAGGATGATTGGAAACAAAAATCGCGCCACAGGCGATTTTTATTTGTCGCGACGGTGTCGGAATGAGCTGAAATTTGGCAGGTTGATCGGAAACAAAAATCGCATCGGCGGCAATTTCGTCATTTTTCACGATGGTGTTAGAATGGGCTGAAATTTTGGCTGGTTGATTGAAAATAAAAATTGCAATGGGGGCAATTTTCTCATTTGTCGCGACGGTGTCTAAATGGGCTGAAATCTAGCAGGTTGATTGGAAACAAGAATCACGCCGAGGGTAATTTCATTTTTTGTCGCGACGGCGTCGGAATTGGCCAAAATTTGGCAGGATGATTGGAAACAAAAATCGCGCCACAGGCGATTTTTATTTGTCGCGACGGTGTCGGAATGAGCTGAAATTTGGCAGGTTGATCGGAAACAAAAATCGCATCGGCGGCAATTTCGTCATTTTTCACGACGGTGTCAAAATGGGCTGAAATTTGGCAGGTTGATTGGAAACAAAAATCGCGTCTGGGGCAATTTTGTCATTTGTCGCGACGGTGTCGGAATGAGCTGAAATTTGGCAGGCTGATTGGAAACAAAAATTGCCTCGGGGGCAATTTCGTCATTTGTCGCAATAGTGTCGGAATGGGCTAATATTTAACAGGTTGATTGGAAACAAAAATCGCGCCGGGGCAGTTTCCTCATTTGTCGCGACGGTGTCGAAATGAGCTGAAATTTGGCAAGTTGATTGGAAACAAAAACCGCGTCAGGGGTAATTTCGTCATTTGTCGTGACGTTGTCGGAATGTGCTAAAATTTGGCTGGTTGAATGGAAACAAAAATCGTGCCATGGTCAATTGTGTCATTTGTCGCAACGATGTCAAAATGGGCTGAAATTTGGGGCAAGTTGATTGGAAACAAAATTCGCGCTGGGGGCAATTTTGTCATTTGTCGCAATGGTGTCGGAATGGGCTAAAATTAGTTAGGTTGTTTGGAAATAAAAATCGCACCAGGGCAATTTCGTCATTTATCGCGATAGTGTCGGAACAGGTTGAAATTTTGCAGGT
>NW_019266448.1:0-7413 GCF_002742605.1 Olea europaea var. sylvestris | reverse complement strand
GAATATATGTATCGAATAGATACATAACAACTTATATATAGAGAGAGGTTGCCAGGTTAGTATAGTTATGTGGGGTGGGGTGGTGGCGTGGGGTGTAAAATTTGTAAATAGAGGCAGTCATTAGGACCAAGTAAGGGTTTGCATGCGCAATGACGTGCCTGTCCACAAAGACACTTCTACATATGAATCGTGGGCGGAATATACATAGTTTACGTTTGGGTAATTTCTTGATTGGATGTGTAAGAACGTGATTGATGGTCATTAGTCAGTGCTTCCTCGTTTTCATGATTATTTTTCAACTTAGCAATCTCAAATTAAGCAAATCTTCGCTTTATAAAAAAAAAAGGTTGAACCCCAACCTTGAGGGCCTCATCGCCCCGCCCCTAGAGCTTTGTGAGAGAGGTATGTCAAGAATCATATGAAGGTTATGAATGACCAATAGAAGATTCGTCACTTTTAGATAGTAAAAGATTATGATCTGCGTTTCATTCAATTAAGTCGATAATGAAATCCTTGGCCGAGGTGTACTCATAAGTCGAAAAGGAGTTTTCAACTTATATTGACTTAATAGTGGAGTGAAAGATATGATCGATAATCGAGATTGACACACTTTCATATCTCGTAATTGATCGGATCATATTGACGAAGGGATTATAATTTCACGGTAAATGAACGAGTTTGATTTTGTCATACCACATGACATTTTCCGCCACATGTATTGTCCTGACACATTGCTAGATATCAAACTGGGACGGCGAGTGTGATTGGTGATAAATTAAAAGGGTATTTTAATTTATCAATTTTGATTAGATCAAAATAATATTTCACGTCGTTAGATATCGTGATCGGGAACCTGATGGGTCGTATACAAAAGGAGAACTGGCAAATTGTGATTTGTCAATTAATTAATTTAGTAAGTGTTGGATAAATTAATTAACTGAGTTACTTATTTATAGGCCTGAATTGATTAATTAGATTAATTAATTTATGGACCAGATTTAATTAAATGGATTAATTAAATGTTGAATCGGGTTAGTCTAATCCCGTTCGGGGTTATATAAATATGATTAGGGTTTTCAAAATTGATGTGATTTTTTATTATTCTTGCTAGCAAAAGAAAAACTCTAATACTACAATCTTGTTCTCTGTGTGGATCATCGTTGGAGGCTGGACAATTTGACAACCGTGGGAGATAGATCCAAGTTGTTGGAACAAAGATAAGGCAAAGAAATTTGCAGATCGTAAAAAGGTATCACTTTTATCACAAATGGTGTTGGATGCAGCTCTATTTTTGGTGGGAATCGAAATCTGTTTTAATTTTTCGCTGCACATAATAAGTAGATTCCCAACAGTGGTATTAGAGCCTACTTTGTCTTTGTTAGGAATTGATCTACAAGTGGAAGAAATCAAAAGTTGATTTTCTCATTTTCTTGTTTCTAGCAATTAAGAAGAAATTTGATTTTATATATATATACATATATAAGTTTGGAATATGCTTCTTAAATCTGAAAATTAAAATATAAAATTAAACAAAAAAATTGGATTGGATGGCGGAGTGATAGCGGCAAACTGTTGGAATATGATTCTGAAATCTGAAAATTAAAATTTAAAATTAAAAAAAAATTGGATTGGATGGTGACGGCGACAGTAGGTGCCGTTGCACCAGGCAGCGGCGTCTGCTGCTGTAGCGACAGGAGCCGCTGTTCAGGCGGCTCCTGCCGCGGGCCATTACTGAGGCGCCGGCACTAACAAGATTTTTTTTTTAATTTCTTAGGGTTTTCAGTCAGGTGAGGGAGATTTGGAGGCGGGGGCCTCAATTGCAAATTTTGAAATTGTAGGCCCCCACTTGCAATATTATGAAAGGGGTCAAGTTGTAATTTTAAAAGGAAGGGCATGTCTGCAATTTCGAAAATTGAAAGGTCTTATAATTAATTCTAAACCTGGGTCAAATTGCAATTTCCAAAAGGTTTTGAATTTGAATTTTAAAAAATTTTTAAAATTGTATTTTAAATGGGTTTGACCCATAATTTTAATTTTGATCCAAATTAAAAGTTTTGTTTAAAATTTACGACTTTTTATATTTTTGTTAAAATGTGATTTTAACTTAAATATTAAATTTGACCCTATATTGAATTTTGTTTTATTTAGGAGTGTTATCCTAAATTAAAATATTGATTCAATTTAAATTAGAGTTTGGCTCTAATTTAATACTTAATTAAAATTTGATTTTAATTAATTACTCACCTCGAATATATTCTTGTAATTAGAATTGGATTCTAATTTCTTATTTAATTAAAATTTGATTTTAATTAAATTGTCTCGCCCTAAATTCCTTCTTGGAATTAGAGTTGGATTCTAATTTGGTATTTAATTAAAATATGATTCTGATTAAATAAATTTGCCCTAAAATCTTGGAATTAGAGTTAGACTCTAATTTTGTTATATAATTAAAATTTGATTTTAATTAAATTCAACTGCCTTAAATTTTGAAATTAGAGTTTGACTCTAATTTGATATTTAATTAAATTATCTTGCCCTATAATTGTTGAATTAGAGTTGGACTCTAATTCGGTATTTAATTAAAATTTGATTTTAATTAAATATGTTTCCAATTAAATGATTGATTAATATGAATAATTAATTATTTAATTGTTCCGATCTATTTGTCTAAAAAAGTTTAGAGGAGCTCAAAATTTGAAACGTGTTTGCATATAATATTTGATATTATATAGGCATACATTTATGTTATGATTGTATTACTAGTGGACGATTATGGATTCAGCCATGTGGATGTGTTAATGGTTAATTTTATTCTTGTTGTGTTTTGGGTTGACGAGCCCGTTATTATTGTTATTATTATGGGCCTACAAGCTCTTAATCATTTTGGACCTGCGAGTCCGTTATTATTATTATTATTATTACTACTACTACTACTACTACTACTACTACTACTACTATGGGCCAACGAGTCCAATTTCACTTAGACCTACGTGCCAACTAGTATAGGATGGTTGCAGCTGAATTAATTGAAGAAACAATAAGAGGAGGAGACCATGGAGATGGTGCATTCATACTGTTCAATGCTATATCTCCTAGGAATTGACCAACTAGTCTTCCTTATGGTTCGGGAAGACTAGATAGTAAAAGTCCATAATCGTCCACAATATTATATTATGTTATATACATATATTTATTTGTATGGTGAATGTATAATAAAATATACATGATTATTACGATGAGACCTTTGAAAGTAAAATCCCTCCATAAAATATTAAGTCACATTTATAATCGTCTTCTATCATTATAGTGAAAAATCAGAGTCCCAAATCGTCTCAACTTGTTGAGTACACTCGAGGCTGGTCTATTAGGGATATGTTTGACACTATGAAATATTTGATATTTCTGAATGACGGGTTTGACTTAATTAAAATTTATCTTTTGTTGAGTACACTCAAGGAGATAAATTTTAGAGGCATGTTAAGCTAACACATAAAATGTGTGAAGATAAAGAGTTGTCAACTTAATAATCTGGGAGTTGTATGGAGATACAATTGATAATAGTATCTACCCAAATGTTATATTAAGGCTTGTTGGGTACACTCAAGGTCTTAATATAATATATGGGATCCCAGCCCACTGGGATCCAAGTATGGAATCCATAAATTTATGTAAGAGGGTCATAAATTTTAGTTAAATAGTGGGAGCATAATTATTTTAATAAAAGTTCTTGTTAAATTAATTGATGCATTTTATATATTATTCTTTTTCTTTTCGTCATTTACATTTATATTGAATCTTGAGTAATCATATGTTTTGAATGGCATACTGGACGTCAACAACCAAACTGAATTTTCTTGATTGGTACTGCAATCTGAGAATTGTTCTCAAGCATGAGAAAATTGATTATGTTCTTGAGTAGTCCTTTCTAGAGACATCTGCTAATGAATGGATCAAGAAAGAGATAGCTGCTACAAGAAACGCAGTGATGATAATAATACTGGAACATATGTGATACTTGCAACTATGTCACCTGAGTTACAGAAACAACATGAGAATATAGATGCTAACATGCTAACACATGATTTTTCATTTCAAAGAGTCGTATGATAATAATCATTTGTGGAAGGATATGAGACTTTCAAACAACTATACCGATGCAAAGTGACAAAAGAATCTTCAGTCAATCCTTATGTATTGAAGATGATTGACATGAGAAGTGTCTTAATTGAGTTCAATCATTAACTATGAACTAAGTATTGACTTAGCTCTGCAATCTCTGTCATAGAGTTATTCATACTAATTATGAATTATGATATGAATAAGCTCGAATACATACTCATTAAGTTGCTTAACATACTTATGACTGTTAAGCCCTTTATCAAAGTTGGTAGTGGGCAAACCATTGATTCCTCTAAAAGTGTTAAGAGGAAATCTAAAGGGGCGTTGAGAAAGCATTCAATATGGTTAAGACAGTCTGAGCAAAGGACAATACCAAATCTAATGACCCTTGTCTTCGTTATAGAATGAAAGGTCAATGGAAGAAATATTGTAAGGCTTATGTCTATTTCATTAGCTTCTTAGGTATTAGATACTAGATGTGGATCTCATATTTATACAAATATGGAAAAACTAAATGAAGGTAGACTACTGTAAGAGGAAGAAGTTAACCTACATGTTGAAGATAAGCAAAGGTTGCTGCATTGCCTATAGGAGCATACTTCTTGTCTTTGCCTTTTGGCTTAGTATTAGAATTAGAAAAATGTTGTTTTGTACCCACTATAACTGAAACATTAAATGAGTTTCATCTTCGGACATGACCATTTTACTGTTGAGGACAATTGTTGTTCTTATTTATCTTGATAAAGATTTTAATGATCATGGTAAATTACAAAACAACGTTTATATTCTTAATACTAAGCATTCTATAATGACTATAGAAATTATAATGCATAAATACGATAATCTAATTACTACCTAAATTTGGCATGACAGACTTTGTCATATAGATGAAATGCAATTCCAAAGTTACATAGAGATGTATATTTGGGATCAATTGATTTTGATAAGTACAAATTATGCATGTCTGGCACAATGACCAAATCTTCTTTTACTTGAAAAGAAGAAAGGTCTACATAATTACTAGTCTAATGCATACTGATGCATATGGACTCATGCAAATTGATGTCAGGTAATGTTTCTCTAATTTCATCAAAGATCATATATACTTGATGAAGTTGAAACATAAAACTCTTGAAAGGTTCAAATTGGAAGTAGAGAAACGAATAGATAGATATATTCTCGCATCAAGATTAGATCGAGATGGGAATATCTTAAAGATGAAATTCTAGATTATCTAAGAAAGAATGCGATTCTCTTGCGGTGGACTCCTCCATATACACTGCAGCACTGATGTATCTGAAAAGATGAATCGTTAACTACTAGATATAATGCCATTAATAATAAGCCATGCAAATCTCCCAAAATCGTTTTGGAATCATGCACTGATTGCAGTGTGCTGCACACTAAATCATGTCCCATCTAAATTGGTTAACAGAACTCCATATGAGTTATGGAAATGCAATAGTTCTAATTTATCTTATATGAAAGTTTGGGGCCATGACGCTTATTTGAAGCGCCTTGAATCGGATAAGGTTGACACTAAATCCGATAAATACATATTTGTGGGATATTCAAAGCAGATATTTGAATATAAATTATATTATCGTGAAAAAAGTCTCCGTCTCAGAGATATATCATCTTCTTAGAGAAAATTTTTACTCTAGGAGAGGAAAGTGGGAGCAAAATAGAATTTGAAAGAGTTCAAGAGTCCACATATATAATTAACCAAGTAGATGAATCCAAGTTTTATCCCATATCTGATATGGGACATACTCTTAATCAGGGAGGAGAGACTCCTGAGAACATGTCAGCTCTATGCGAGTCTAGTAGGATCATTCGACCATCAAGAAGGTGCGAATTCATGATTACTAATCAGGTATTACTGATTCAGGATGATCAACCTACTAATTGCACAAAAACAAAGTCAAGTGTTAACTTAAAAAAAGATAGAAAGAGGCCATGAAACTCGGGATGAACTCAACGTATGTGAACAAGGTTTCGACCTTGGTCGACCTTCCTGATGGGATAAAATCCATAGATTGTAAATGTTTACAATAAAAGGTTGACATGGATGAAAATATCCATACATACAATGCAAGGTTAGTAGCAATAGGTAACAAACAAAGACGGTGTGTTGACTTTATTGAAACCTTTCGCCTGTAGCTATGCTGTGGCCTATTCGGATTTTGGTTGCAATAGTTGCATACTGTGACTGTGGGTTAAAACAAATTTCTCGGAGTTGAAATCTTTGATGTGAGGAAAAAATCAAAATGTTTGATTTTATCAAATATGAAGACGAATTGTGTGTTTACAAGAAGATAGTGGGAGTATTGTTGCATTCCTAATATTATAGGAAACAACATCCTTATATTTCAATTGTTGAAATAATGGTTGTTAAATGATTTATTCACGAACGATATGGGGAAGCAACTTGATCTATAGAGATAGATCTAGAAGATTGCTTAACTCGTCCCAATCTATATAATATATTGAGAAGATTTTATATGGAGAAATTGGTTTACTTTTAAACAGTGTGTTGGAAGGGTTCCAAACATGAAACAATTGTTGATTCAATAGCGAAAACCTAATACATGATTGCTTTAGAAGCAGCAAAGAGTTGCAATATGGATCAAGATATTCATTAATGAACTTGGAGTAGTCCCTAATATTATTGATCACATGCTATTGCATTGTGACAACAATAGAGTCACCGCGAAAGCGAAGGAACTAATGTCTCATCAATGATCCAAACGTGTATTAAGACGGTATAATCTTATCGGAGAGATAATACATAGAAATGACGTAAAGAGAAGAACAAATTTCCACATTTGACAATATTGCAGATCCACTGACAAAGAGTTGTCATAGTATAAACATGATCGTCATGTAGACTCTTATGACATTGGATACATAAGTGATTGGATCTAGTGCAAGTAGGAGTTTGTAAGTGTTATGTCCTAGGTCCAATCAACCTTGGACATAAATACTTTTAATATATAATTAATATAATTTAATGGCAGATCTATTATTTAATTAATAGGCAATTAAATTAAATAATAGAGTCCGTAGATTCAAATCTTCATAATTTGTTAATCATAAGGAATTGTGATTGTGAGATATAAATTATATATGATTGAATCTTAAATCGTCCGTGGTCGTAAGTAACAACGAGATACGGATATTGTTATTATGAATAAACCATCACGTGTGACATTTCTTACTTGTGAAGTAAGTAACTGATTTTACAAGCTAACGTGTGGTGACACTTAAATGAACACGTGGATATTTTGTTAT
>NW_019266447.1:0-7418 GCF_002742605.1 Olea europaea var. sylvestris | reverse complement strand
TATATATATATATATATATATGTGTGTGTGTGTGTGTGTGTATTAAATTAAAAATCTTGCATCTAAGAGCACATAATGCGGTCTAGTGATGGCAAAAAAACTCGTCCCGTCTCGCTGCCATATCTAACGCGGTCAACAAAAGAGTTAAATCACTTATTAGAACACTAATTTTACCTACTGCTTATCCAAAAGAAGTATTTCCAGTAACCATTGTAGTATTTACTTTCTACAAAACGAAGACAGTTGGGAGTGTTTTTATTTAATCATCCAACTATTACCAACCAACCTGCAACTGATTACCATTTGCCTAAAGCCAAACTTACTTTTAACAGATTAATCCGAATTCTGGTAAACACTTGACAACATTTCCACTTCGGACTAGCATTAAGATTGTCACATTCTTCACACCCAAGACTACACGTTGCTTCTATTCTTCATATCTAAGACTACACACCTTGTTCCTTCTAAAGCGCTACCTTAAGAATGTGTTCGATCAAGTCAAAACAGGTTCTGAACTTGATTGCAACAGTCTCCAATTAGAAATATTAGTTAATTTCCAAGGTTTTACCATATTTTTAAAGTTAAATTTTCTGTGTCTAGCCACCAGTGGTGTCGCTAAGCTCCAAAAGTAGTTCAAAATAACGTCACTTACTAATATACTTACCTTTATAGCAGTGTGGTAAGACAAATGAAATATTATGCTAATATATATTTTAAGACGACAAGAATATCATTACCAACAAAACAGTAACACAATTTATTCAGAAACATCAAACTCAATATAACGTCAAATGACCGTTAAAACACACGGTAGAAGTTTAAAAACCAAACAAGATTCAAAGACATGGTAGAACTAAGCAACAGAATAACAACAAACACACGAAACATATTATTAGACACTACTCCTTTTCTTCTTCTTCGTCGCTAAAACATTTCAGAATGGACCTCGGTGACCCACAATACGCAGTCTGAACAAACTTCTGGTAGACAATAGAACCGCCATATCCCAGCTGTTCATGGCATTCCTCATTGACAGAGTAGCCCTTCAAGTCTAGAAAATAAATGTTATCAAATAACATAACACCGTTGTCAACGTGCACAGCAATAGAAAACTCCTTTGGACGAAAACATGCTAAAACCCTTTCAATTAACATGCTCAGATTCACATCTTTCAAATTGTAACCAGCAGCTTCAAAGCTTGCATAACTAAACCCATCTTCTGGAGTAACATGAATAGTAGAAATTGCAGCTTCTTCGATGGAATTCATGGAATAACCACAAGGCTCAAATTCAAAATCACATATATCAGACTTAGGGAGGATCTTTCTTATACCAGATGTATTGGTCATCGAAGCTGCAGAGCTCGAGTCGCTCTTGTAAAATACAGAAGCCATCTCCCTGTCTAAACCAGTCATACACATCTCCAATGTGTAAACAGGGTTAAGAGATTCAATAGATCCAGCACAAACAGAATAAACGTGCCAATTTTGTTGTTTCTCAGAACTACCCATAACATACGCCTTGCTGCCAGAACCAAGTTCCCCAAAATAGCTATCTAGTACAGCAACTTCTTCCGAGAAGTTACGATGGGGATAAGACTGAGCTCCTGGGAAAATGAAGCTTCCACGAGTATATCTCACAGCTCGCAATGAAAGAGAGAGGAATCCAGCTAACTTCAATATAGGCGGTATCGATCTTAGCAGCTTTGTTGTCCCACAGGTTTTGATGATTAACTTGTAAGGATAAACAAAAAGACTCGACTCAGAGAGGACGTATGAATCAAGAGATTCATTCGAAAGCGAAGAAACAATGGTGCACTCGGCAGGTTCAAGAATCTCGTCCAATTGTGTTTTAGAAAGTGATCGAAGACCATTCCCTTCAGGATCAATGAAGATGCTAGGCTCAAAAAATGAGATTTCAAGCCTCTTTTCGAAACCTTCAAAACCAATTGCAGAGACGGACAAAGCCATTTCTACGAACAATAATTTTTTTGAGAAATGAAGAGAGCAAACAAGAAAGTAGACGAAGAATGAAGAAAAGGAGCTCGCGAACAAACAAAAATTTAAATCTACTATCACTACACTTTTAACACGTCAATAGACGTATCAGGAGACTAGTTGAGGAATATCAGGATGGTTTGCGAGCGCACTGCAATGGGAAAATAGAAATTTCAGCATCAGAAGTACTGGTTTTGTTAAAATTCTAGAGCCCATCAGTATCAGAAGCTTTCATAGTTGGAAAGCAAAAACTTACGTTAGAGTAAGCAGCAGATCTGAACTTCTTGATGCCACCGTTTGGTCGAACGTCTTCAATGATGTATCCGAGGGGTGCTTCGTATGATAAGGATTTACTACTAGACTTCTTCCCACCTTTAGACTCCATTAGATCATTAATTTCTTTGCTGCATAATCACCAATAGAGAATTATAAAGTCAGGACTAATTGTAAGATGAGGGTCAGTAAAATTATTGGGTAAAACCACAAAAAACTGCCCTGCAAATGTCAAAAGCTGCAAAGCATCAACACCATCCATGTATGTCTTCATAGGAATTGAAACAGATTCCGGAAAAGAAAGAATAAAATAATGGACTAACTATTCTTAATTTCAAAGAGATGAAACAAATCATAAGAAGTTCACTAACATTTCACTATCTATACATGAAGAAAATGGTTCTTCACATTTTTTTCATATAATTAGATGTATAATCCTACCAAAAGTTTTAGCCTGCCTAGACGTCAGACAACCAATCTCATTAATAATCATCAGTCAACCCAAAGTTGATAATCAATCCTATTAAATTCTCAAATCAACTGAATCAGAATTTTCTGAATGAATCAATGGAGTGCATAAATCAAACCACCATACAACTAACAATTTAAATGCAAATTTAGATTTTATAGCTTCCAGTGTCCTCAGACAAATCCATAATCAATATATAATCCTATCTTTCTTTACCAGAAATAAAGGTAAAAAAACTCACATCCACATAAACAAGAGCATAACATACATAGAGAGATATATACAAATTCATATTTATCAGATAAACATGACAGCCATGCGTGAAGAAACAAACCCTAATATATAACCAAAAGTCCTTTGTACGAATCTTATGTTCTTCCTCGAAGGCCAGGAATCCCCAGATTTAAACCCACTGTATATATTTACAATAAAATATACAAGAGATATTCAAACGAATTTCTGTAACATCAATATTTCAACGATTAAACAGCAAAAATCACAGATCTACACAAGTAATAACATATAATAAAGCGTTATTAAAAATGAAAAAGAACGTTGTACTTACAATATCAATATTTAAATTTTAAAACCAAATAATCCCTCAAGAATCAGAATCGGCCTTTAATAATCCCTACAAACAACAATACAACACAAATCAGACAATTCTGATCTCAATCATACATAATCAAAAGATAAAGTTTTACCTAAATTTAAAAACGCTTACAGAAATATGAATGCGGCTGATTTGAAGAAGAGAACTTAATTAAACCCTAGAAAAATAAATGCTCGTTTCTTGGTGTAATGGAGAAACTTTTCGTGAGAGATGGAAAAGGAACGGGAGGCCGAATTTATAGAGATGGGGATAATTATTTGCCACTGGTATGTTTTGATATTACGGTCTTACCCGTAAAATTTTAGTGGACTTTTTGTGCCAATCTTAAAAAAGAAAAAGAAAAAGATTGAATTCCAACCTTGAGGGTTCCACCGCCCTGCTCCTAGAGCTTTTTGAGGAAGGTAAATCGCTGAATGTTTTCCAATAGGCCAGGAAACAAGAATTGTATGTACATTGCGCATACAAGGAGTGCAGTTCCATATTTAAGGAATCGAACCCCCACACTGCGGCTGCCAACAAGGCGTTAGATAACCTCACTCTTATCCTTTGCACCACTAGACTATGCCCCCGAGACTTTTCGTGCCTATTTTTCCGATGGCATAGTTGAAGAGGGGAGGTTTTGGCACAGAGCACCTAACTTTATTCCAAAATTTCATTTCCGACTACTTGTGTTAAATTATTTATAAGTTCTTCCAAACAGAGCAATGTAAATTTTTGGAATGATATGCTCGCTTCATAAATTTTAATTAATATTTTATATTGGCCGTTACATTTTTTATTTTAAATTAATTTTAAAATTTAAATTTTCTTACAAATTGATAATTTGTTCGTATCCATTGATTGTATTAATTAGAAACCTAACATGACACTCTTCTTATTTAGCCTCTATTTGATTTAATTAAAAAATCAAATTTTTAGAACTAATTTCAACGAAACTGTTTCGTCCACGACTACATCTTCCTACCCTCATTTAGTAGATTGGGTTGCCAAATTTTAATTTTTTTTAAAAAAAATTTCCATCCATTAATTATTATTTTGGGTAGATTAATAATAGACCACGAGATTTGTATGCTAAACTTCGTTTTAATATACGTCAAATACATTGTGGGGTCTAGTAATTTCGGAAATGATTTGGCCAAACAAACACGATACTTTGTTATTGACCCCTTTCGTATGATGTCTGCATAAAAATATTTACGGACGTTCAACAATTATTATCTGTGATCTGTATACGTTTAAAAATTTTTTTTTTTTTAATTATATATCATTTTACATATCGATTCTATAATAAGGGCAAAAATGTATACCAAAAGAAGAATGAAAAAGGACAAAAACATCTATGGTTTTATGAATAAGATTAAAATTTTTGTGGGACCTATTTAGTACTCGACGAGACACAATAGTAAGATGTTCAATTTTTTGTTGGGTTGAAAAATAATGAGTAAAGAAAAAGCCAAAAGCAGGACAGAGGCCTATGGGGTATTGAGCTGTCTTTTTTGTGTTTTTACTTCATTGTTTGAGAGGTCGGCCTTGTACATCGACCTTTTCAACCTAAACAAGAAAGATGCTTTGATTCTCTATGCATTTCTTTATATTATCAAGTTTCAATAATTTGTGCACTCATTCATGTATTTTTTGGCAACAAGATCATGATGGGGTGCTTTTCTCCTATGATTTGATCTTTGGTGGAAAAGAAAAGCAAAGGAAAGGAAAGACACAAGTGGACATTTTAACATTACTAATTTATAAAGGTTAAATCTCAATTTTGAGGGCCCCGTCCTGCCTCGTCCGGTCCGATCCGTCCCTTCTCTGAAATATCGTGAGGGAAGTAAATCGCGAGATGTGTCCTAATAGAACAGGAAATAAGAGATTGCCCGTATACTGGTGCCCACAAAGAGTACAATTTCATATCTTAGAAATCGAACCCTCACACTACGCCTGCTAGCAAGGCTAAGATTACGTCACTCCTACCCTTTGCACCACTGACTTATGTCCCGAGGGGCTTACCAATTCATAGTTTGTACTCTATGCCTCTCTTACAATAAACCTCTTTTGAGCCCTTATTTGATTTTTATTCTTCTAAAATTTTGTTTTTTCAAAACTCATTTTTAATCATATATTGTTCAATAAAATAATATTACACGTAAATTAAAAAAATTTCTTTAATTTTTAACAGCACATTTTTCATCAATCTATTATTCAAAATACATTATTTTCCTCAAAATGGGGATTAAACAAGGGCTAAATCTTCAATCACATTCTCATAATTTCTTAACCTCCTCTCTGTCTCTCTCTCTCTCTCTCTCTCTAAATCTGCCGTTGTTAATTGGTTTGTTGAACTGAAGAAAATCTTTATAAAATGGCAGCTAAGCGGTTCTTTGATGAAGATGAAGATCAGCCAAACCAAAAAAAGGATGAAAACTAAACATTCTTTGACGTGTAAAAAAAAATGAAAAAAGACAAACATGGTGCTGCCACACAACAGCAACGTGCATGGATTCTGTCAAATTAAAGACTGTACATGAGGCTTAATTCAAAACTGAATGTGTACGATTTGAGGTTGGACTGCAATAAATGTAAATCGATGATCACATGGTGATCATGTTTTTGGAGAGTGAAAGTTATAGGTAGAGGAGGACACAGAGGGATATTTAATGCAAGCACATAAAATGTGGTAATCATTTTATTTTAGAAAAAGTAAGGCAAGAGGAAAACAGAGGATTATAGAGGCGAAGAAAAAATACTTCGTTGATGAATGGACATAAATTGACTTACCAACAACAAATGAATTATAGGACTAAACTTACATGTGCTTTGAACTACCAAGAAATTTTTAATGATAACGTGTTATGAAACTGTTGACACATAAAAATTTAGCCCAAATCAAACGGTCCAAGGAATGAAGCCCAATTGGAGAATTCTCAAATCAGATAGCCCAAAGAACGAAACCCAATCAAACAAATCAAAACGAAGGCCCAAATAGGGAGGCCCAAGAACGCGGTAACGCCATCGTCCAAGTTTGCAAGTCGCCCAGAATCTGAGCGAATGGAGTGCCATACAGTCTCCCAGAGCTGTTACTCTATTCTCGCCCAAACCTTCAAGTCGCCCAAGGTCTTAACAAATATAAAGCGTTGTGGTTATCAAGAAGTGCAGTTATCAAAGCAGTTATTAATGCAACCCTATCACGTTCCACGATTCAAGGAATTCAATCGAAAGCGGTTGAACGACGAAGAGTGATGGCAGCAGTTAAAAAAGGCAGTTTTCATGACAAGTTGGCCATTACGAGGAAAATTGGCAGTTATAGGACAATCAAGCAGTTTTTAGGCGGTTGATCACAAAGAGATCGTCCATGAAGTATAAAAGGGAGAAAAGACAGAACAAAAGACCGAATCAAAAACTCTCGAACAGAAAACATGTAATTTTAATTTCCTTAGCTTAGATTTAAACACTTTTTTCAGTAACTCGTGTGCTTGCGCCCCTTGGAGGCACTTTGTTTTTAATTTCCAATTGTAAAGTCATCGCCAATAAAAGAACACCCATTTTTGGGACTTTGTCTCAAGAGGTTTGTCCCTTACACAATCGTCTGATCCCTTTTAATTGTTAGCGACTAACCCGCGTGAAACAATTTGGCACGCCCAGTGGGACAGTGGTGTTTGGTGTTGAAAGTACAAAAGGTGAAACAATATGCAGATAATGTCCTAAACAATGGACAGAATACCCCACGTGTTAATGAGAGAATAGATGTTCAGGCTAATGGTAATGGCCCTAATCATGGTAATTTTGTTGCCAATCAAGGACCAAACATCAGGCCTCATGCAAATCAACCGATTAACCAACCTGTAGGAATTTCATATGACCCCAACGTCATGTTGAAGAATCAAATTATGGAAATCGTACAGGATCAGATGGCTTTTGGGGTGCGTCCCGTCATTAGGCCGAGTTACACAAAGTCATACCCTGATTGGGAAGACCAAGCATACCCAGGCCTAGAGGGTATAAGGTGCCAGAATTCTCACTGTTTACCGGTTTAGGAGAAGTGTCTACTCTAGAACACATAGGGCGATTC
>NW_019266446.1:0-7422 GCF_002742605.1 Olea europaea var. sylvestris | reverse complement strand
TTAATAACCATAAAAAATATTTCTTTTGAAATGTTTCAGGTATTGCTAACTTTGAATGATACAGTCTGTTGAAAATTTGATATCATTATAATATTTTTGTGAGGTAAAATTCCATAATCAAACCAACACAAAGTAAGTTCGAAATTAATAACAATGACAAAACACTACTAAAAAACAGCTTCTCATTTACAGAAAATTACCAACGGATTGTATCCGTTGGTAATTACAAACGGATTATCCGTTGGTAAAAGTAATTCACTTTCAACTACGATAATCAGCAACAAATTTTCCATTGGTAATGATAATATCTCTTTACCAACGAATATTTTGTGTCTAATATGACCATTTAACATTTGAATCTTTCATCTACGGATATTCCGCTGGTAATTAAACACGGATCATTAGTTGGTAAAAATATTTTAATTATCCCACATCGAAAGTTTACAACAAAGTTTTTGAAATTGTCCTCTATAAATTTGTGGTTAAATAATATTTTGGCTTTTCAATTCAATTGTTTAAAAGTTTTTAAAAAATTATAATTATTAAATAAATAATAATAACAATAATAAAAAAATAAGTAAATAATTTTATTTTTTTTACCATGTCTCACACCTATACGACTATTTACAACATTGATTTTTATCAATTATAATGGTAGATATTTACTAACGGAAAGTCAGTTGATATTAGTTAAGATTTTTACCAACGGAAATTCCATTGGTAAAAAATTCATACATTATCAATGAAATTTTCGTTGGTAAAATGTTTATGTTTTACTACGGAACAATTCATTGGTAACTATCAGCGACCCTCAAATTAACAATGGATTTGAGGTTGTAAATATTTCGTTGGTAAAGAGTAATAGCAGCGGATATCAAGGTTTTAGGAACAGAAAATCTGTGCTTGAAGCCATATTTTTTAGTAGTGGAACACAATATAATAATGAGTCATAGGAATAATTTATGAAAAAAGTTAGAAAGAGACTCACGTCGAACATGGTCAAATTCATGTAAATCAAAATATATTTAGTGATAGCAACGTATGCTTGTTTAAGGCGACAAACTAATCCACCATCTAGAAGTCATAATATTCCACTTTCATTTTCTTCCTAGCTAAACAAAAACTTTTGAATTCCACTCTCATAATATGCCATTTTGTTTTCTTCCTCTCCTATTAAAATATTTCCAGTTAGTCAACAGGGCCTTTTGCTTAATATTAGGGTTTATAAATAGACTTAGGAACATTTGTTGATCTATTTGTCTTTCTCTTTTTAATAACCATAAAAATAATTTTTTCTTTTGAAATGTTTCAGGTATTGCTAACTTTGAATGATACAGTCCGTTGAAGATTAGATATTCATTATAATATTTTTGTGAGTTAAAATTACAACCTTCAATAATCAAACCAACACAAAGTAGGTTCGTAATTAATAACAATAACGGAATTAATACGTGAATAAAAAGTAAACACTTCCCTTTCAATCATCACAAAGATTGGCACCAAAAATGGATTGAATATGGGTCAAATCAATAACCCAATAACACACAAAGCAACTTCACAAGAAGGAACCAAGAACCACACTCAAAACCAAAAAAGAAGTCACCCAAGGAATCGCGCAGAGATAGTCACGCATGGAGGCAGCAAAAGTGACAGTGAAGCAAGGAAAGATCGAAACAGCAAAAAGCCAAACTAGGTGAGTAAGTCGCCAGCCAAGGTGTCGGCAAAGGTGAGGTATGGAGGTCTCACAAAGAGACTTCACGAAGGAAGCACCAAATTCACATAGAAGGAGCAGTCGATGAGTTTTCACCAAAAGGGGCTCAAATATGTATTAATCATGTGCGTGTGTATGTAATAATAGGGAAAAGCCACAAATATATAAAATATATTTTAGGTCAAGTATTAGGTTGGCCCCCTAAATGCAATACTTGGTTGTGAGTTACCAAATGTGTGTTATTGGGTTGACTATAAATAGTATTATTAATTTGTTCCAAACGAACCATATGATTTTAATAATCTGATGAGTCATCATCACCCCAAGTTTATTTGGTATCAAAATACCTAACAAACTTCCAGTTTGATGCCAAATACGCCTGCTATAAAGTAAAAACTAGTTAGTAGCAGTACAAGATGGTTTCAAGTAAAATTGAAACATCACATACCTTTAACAATGTTTAGAAGTACAAGGCAACCTCTAATCTTTATCAGGGAGAGCACCTTAGTGCCCATATCTGCATAGTTAGAATCTGAAAGCACTTTCTGAAGTTTTATCAAATATTGATACACTACATCTCTAATAAAATGCATATTAATTTCAATATGTTTAATACGCTCATGAAACACATGGTTCTTACATAGATGAATATCATATTGACTATCAGAGTATATTATCAAATTGACACTTAAAACACCTCATTCATTAGGTAAATCTCTAAACAATAAATCTTCCTTAAGAGCTTCTATGGTAGCAATATACTCAGATTCAGTAATAGATAAAAAAAACTATATGTTAAAGTTGAAACTCCCAACTTGCACAAGAGCCACACAAAGTAAACATATAAGAAGTAAATTTTCTGTTATCTCTATCACTACTATAGTTAGCATCTGTGAGACCCTTAAGTTTTACACCCTTATTAGCAGATTTATAAACTAACCCTAAATCAAATGTACCTTTCAAGTACATAAGCAACCACTTCAACGCTTCCCAATGTTTGGGATCAAGATTACACAAATACCTATTTAACACACTCAAAGTGAAGTCAAATCAAGTCTAGTACTGACCATAAGGCACATAACGAAGCCAATAACATTTGAAGAAGGAATATTGTTTGTAAATTCTGCTTCTTCATCATTAGCAGATGATTGTGCTTTTGACGAAATAAAATGGTTCACAAAAGGAATAGAAGCAGGTTTGCAATCAAGCACGCCAAATTTCTTCAAAACTTTAAGCACGTAGGAAGTTTGATGCATATACAAGCAAGATTTAGACTTATCCTGGTTAATCTCCACATCAAAGATCCTTCGAACATGTCCTAGTTTTTTCATGTCATATTCTTTCCCTAACTCCATATTAATCTTGTTTACTACCTTCATGTTAGGTCCAACTAACAACATATCGTCTACATAAAGTAACAAATGCACACACTCTTTATTAGTTCTGTGGTACAGGTAATACAAACAATAGTCAAACTCACTAATCTTGAAACCAATAGACAACACATGAAAATCAAACTTTTTATACCACTGACACGAAGATTGCTCTAGCCCATAAAGGGATTTCTTTAAAAAACACACATGGTCAGGATTAGACTTACTTTCAAAATATTTAGGCTAATTCGGAAAAATCTTTTCATCACGGTCATCATGCAAAAAACAGTTTTGATATCAAGTTGTTCTCTATCTCTAGCTAATTGATAATTAGTTAGAGAGTTTTGGTCTATAGGGTTGTCCTCAACAACTTCCTTATCACCTTCTAACTTTATATTATGCTATTTGTGTATTATTCTCCACCTTGATCGAGATAATGGGAATGAGATGCTCACATGCTCAACCACAGCAGGGGATTCTTTCTTAATAGTATCTTATTTTTTCCTCAATCTCTTTGCGAGGCATATTAGGTACATTAAATTTGACATAGCGACTTCTGATTATTTTTATGCCCATAGGGCTTCTATCCTATAACCTATATCCCTTAACTTCATTTGGGTACCTCAAAAAGTCACACTTCTTAGCTCTAAATTCTAGTTTTCCCTCATTTTGATGAGAGAAAGCAACACATCCAAAGGTCTCAAGCATAAAATATTCAGCACATTTACTATACCAAGTCTATACAATATATCACTACAGCAAAATGAGTTATATTAGTCACATAACAAAAAATCATAATAGCTTTCAATCCAAAAAGAGTTAGGCAAACCAAAATCTAATATAATACATGTAACTTTATCAAGCAAAGTACAATTCATCCTTTTCAACAACCTCATTTTGTTGGTGAGTGTAAGGAAAAGTTCTATTTCTAGTGATGCCAGATTGATTTCACAAATTATCAAATTTTTAACTTTGCAAAACTTGAGACCATTACCAGTACACAAATATTTCATTTTCTTACCTATATGGTTCTCCACATTAACTTTTCCAAAAATTCATGAGTGTTTCAAATTTATCTTTTAGCAAATAAACTCACACACGTCTGGAAAAATCATCAATGATAGATAGAAAATATTTGTTACCGTCAAAAGTGGGATTGCTCCTCGAACTCACAAATTAATATAAATGTATTCGAACAATCTATATGTCTTGTTTGTTTTAGATGTAAATGAGACCCTACAATATTTATCAAGCACATAATGATTGCAAAATGATAAGTCAAACACCTGATCCTTGCCAAACATACCCTTCTCATTAAGAAACTTAACTCCCTTAAAACTAACATGAGCTAATATATTGTGCCACTTTCATATGTGATCTGTGTTAGTAACAGTGGAATTTAAACCACCCATCATTTTGGCAAGCATAAGGTAAATGTTATTGTTCCTAGTGGCCTTAAGGGCTTTAAATGCTTCCTTAAATATTTTTAGCACTCTATCATCAAGTGCACCAATGAAACCTGTACGCTCCAACTCTCCCACTGAAATTAGATTCCTACCTATATCTGAATATACCTAACTTCTTTTAGTTGTGCACAAACCACTGTCAAATCTGACAGTCACACTACCCACGCTAGTGATCTTATATGCAACTTTACCCTATACAACTACATGTCCATGATCAGACTTATGTAAATAATCAAGCTACAATATATTTGATGTAACATTAGAAAAGCACCGAAGTCAAGAATCAACTCATACATATGGGAGTTCAGAGACATGTTTATTTCAATTGGTTCAATATCTAAGAGCATGTAAATTTCACTAGGTTTATCTATCTGGACACGAACATTTTCCCCTCTAAGTTCACTACCTCTCTGATCTTTCAACTTGTATTTTTTCTTTTTGGTAGTAATTTATGAAATGACCTAGTTTCTCAAAACAGTAACATTTCCTCTCCTTGGCCTTCCCCTGTAACTTAGAGGTACCTCTCCATTTTTTTGAATCACCACTATTTTGCCCCTCTCCATCCCTAAACTGAGTTCTACCCCTTGTTTGGTGAATCTCTCATGCTTTTCTCTCGTTTCTTTCAACTTTCATTTCTTTCTCTTTAGCCTTTAAAGAATTGATGACTATGTAAGGATCTCTCTCCCATATTTTATTGCATCATTGACATCCTTATAATTATGAAGAATATCATTCAAAAGAATAATAGTTTTATATTCATTAGAAACCTTCTCACCACAATTTGTAATATCTTAAACCAATCTTAAAAAGAAAACGTCAAGATTGTTTTCTAAATCTTTTGAGGATCAATTTTGGGACTGAAAAAATTTTCAATTAAGAAAATTTTGTTGGGCATGGATTGAATCAAATAAAGCTCCTCAATCTTTTTCCAAATTTTTTTTGACAATGTTATGCTTGCCAACTTTTCACAAAATATTATCAAATAAGTGCAAGATAATAAAAGTATAAGCGAGTCCGTCAAACTCATTTTTCTAATCCTCGATCACAGTTGTAGCAAAAGAATTATCAATGACTTTTGAAATCTTTTGTTGTACTAAAATTTCTTTTATCTTGTGTTGCCAAACAGAAGAGCACATTTAGCGTTAAAGGCAGTCAAGTCAAAATAGTGCACTGACATCATAACGAATAAGACATGTAGCATGTAAGCAACCGTTAAAGAGACAACCACACAGAGAATGCCCTATAGGTTGTAGTTATACATCGATTTAAATTCCCAGGATTGTTATGAAATTCGAACCTCAGTCTCAAGAGAATTTTTGAGCTGGTAAGATCAAAGGTAACAATTCTAATCACAAATCTCAGCAACAATACGGAGATTAAACAATGATCAATATAGCCACAAAAATAACAACATCACAATTTAGGCTAGTCTTAAAATAATAGTATCAAGAAAGGTTGCAATCCTATTGGTCACTCCACACAATGTACTATTGTAGGAATTTACCAGAGCGAACCTATTTACGGTCCATAACAATGAGAGTTGCGAATTTAATTAAGGACTCAAATCCTTATTGCAAAATCAGCAGACCAATACCTCAATTGCACATGATACACAAGTACAAACCACAGAAATTCCAATTTTCAGCTACCAAGTCTCAAAAATCAGCAAGCAATCGAGCCGCTAGAGGCTCTTATTCTAGTTTGTGAAGTAAAATTACAATATTCAATAATCAAACCAACACAAAGTAAGTTTGAAATCAATAAGAGTAACGAAATTAATAATATTAGTGTAAAGTAGACACTTTCCTTTCAATCATCACAAAATTTAGCACCAAAAAATAGATTAAACAAGGCTCAGATCAATAACCCATTAATAGACAAAGCAACTGTACAAAAAGAAACCAAGAATTATACTCAAAACCACAAAGGAAATCACCTAAAGAATCACACAAAGACAACTGCCCATGGTGGCAACAAAGAGGGTGGTGATGTAAGGAAAGATCGAAACAGCAAAGGGCTAAACTGGTGAGTAGGTCGCCAACCAAAGTGCCAGTAAAAGTAAGGCACAGAGGTCTTACAGAAAACTGCATGAAGCAATTAGCAGATTCAATTAGAAGCTTAACAAAAGGCCAATACACATCATCAATGGCTGAATTGAAGTCATAAAGTAAAAATGACAACAAAGCAATAAGTCACCTCAATCAAAGTTCATATATGTGAAATGAAGCACACTAACCGAAGTGGAAGCCTCCTAACTATAGTTGAGCATCTTTCGTATCCACTTTTTCTAAGTGATCTTTTCTATAAAGATCTTGTGCATTTGATTGATGGGACCATGTTGCAATAGAAGAATATCAAAGTTTACTCCATAGATACTCAGATGTGGACCATAAAGTGGCTACCTCTTCAAAAAACATTAAATGTTACAAGACAAATGTTGTTTGATATGACACCTATGATGGGATGCCACACTTGTTAGGATGATGTCATGTACTTCTTCAGTTAACGACCACCATTTCATCCATGCCATTGTGAAAGTTGACAACCAATGCCACCTCAAAGGGTAATGCAATTTTAACTAAAAAGCACTGTGAGATTGCTATCTTTCCATTTTTATATATATACTCATATACGTCCTCGGTGCCCAAACACCTACATGGCTTAATGTCTAAAGCACGTCATACACCCAAATATATTAATTTCCTTTGACTGGCTTGACCATCGAATTTCTCACGGCTGCCTTTTCCACCACCAAAGAAGGCCACGTGCCAAAAACTATTTGTCTAAGTGTGTAGGAGCAAGCTTGCATGGATGTGAGTGGAGCTAGGATTTGTTGTCTACGTCATCCCTACCAAAAATGAAATCAACACCA